>NW_027194299.1:0-31553 GCF_032444005.1 Ranitomeya imitator
AGACCACATGGTAGGGGGATTGTCTTTTTTTTTTTTAAAGGGGCAATTTGCAGACTTGCACTAATAGTTGCACTCTGGAGCGCCAAAGGGATGGAGGGTGTGTTCAGATGGGCGGAGTTATGCAGATCAGGCGGCGTTATGCAGATTAGGCGGAGTTAGGCAGATTTTTTAAAAACGCGTTGGGCCCAAATTGAACACACCCCCACACACCCCCACACACCCCCCACACGCCCCCACACACACCAGAACTGCCATTTGAGAAGGCATCCAGAGTTTAGAAAAAAAATGTCTTCCCCTGGGCAATCATCTTTTGGGCTCTCTCCACAGTGAGTCCTGGTTGTGGGCCATGGGGCGTCTGGAGTGGCAAACCATTTCAGGCTATCGCTTCTCGGCCTTTTGGCTAAGATCAAGTGTAGTATCTGTTCTTATCAGTTTAATATCTGATACGTCCCCTATTTGGGGACCATATATTAAATGGATTTTTAGAACAGGGAGCTGGAAATGGAGCTTGCTCTGTCCACTCCACGCATTGACCCGTTATTGCAGTATCTCCGGGAACAGTGCACCCCTTCTCTGATCCGGTTTCCAAAAACAGATTGAATTGAAATCAGCCCAGCAAGTTGTCATTTAACACTTTCTGAGAATTCTTTTCAGGGTCAAAGAAGCACGTTTCAGGTGGCAAATGTAGCAATTTGCTCAGTTTCACTGGACCGTTTGCAACATTTCCTGTGCCTTGCTTTCACCTGTGCATGTTCAGCATTGGATTGCATCCAATATGCAATCAATCAATCAAGCAATCAAGCAATCTTTGCTGGTTGCAACAGGTGTGTTAAGATGTAGGCCCGAATGAGGCCTTTGTAACAGTGTTGCTAATATATTGTGCCATCTACAAAATTAGGCCCCTGCCTGCCTGCCTGCCTGCCTGCCTGCCTGCCTGCCTGCCTGCCTGCCTGCTGTCTGTCAGCATGAAGTGTTTAAATTGAAGTATCCTACGAGTAGTTCGGCCATACATACTACATTTGTGACCGCATGCACAAATTCCTTTGTAAAACATTGGCTCCCTCTTGTGGACCACTGACTTTTAATTATGTGGTGTATGATATGTATTTCAATAAAGAAGGAAAAATGGTGTCTGTGATGATCTTGAATGTGCTAGTCTTGTCTATTTTGTCTTGTACTGTGTGAGTAGTATTCTAATGCTTTTGACCAACTGGGTGCGCTGCTGCTGCCTGCCCGCCTGCAGTAGATAGAATCTATGCACGGAACCTTCACCTGCTGCTGCTGTCACAATGGGGCCTTCAGCCATTGACTCCGGAACTCTCACGTGTCACAATGGGCTCTGGACTTATCTAAGGCAGAGAAAAATGGCGCCGTCTTCAGTCTGCTGCTGGAACAGCAGCAGACCACATGGTAGGGGGATTGTCTTTTTTTTTTTTAAAGGGGCAATTTGCAGACTTGCACTAATAGTTGCACTCTGGAGCGCCAAAGGGATGGAGGGTGTGTTCAGATGGGCGGAGTTATGCAGATCAGGCGGCGTTATGCAGATTAGGCGGAGTTAGGCAGATTTTTAAAAACGCGTTGGGCCCAAATTGAACACACCCCCACACACCCCCACACACCCCCCACACGCCCCCACACACACCAGAACTGCCATTTGAGAAGGCATCCAGAGTTTAGAAAAAAAATGTCTTCCCCTGGGCAATCATCTTTTGGGCTCTCTCCACAGTGAGTCCTGGTTGTGGGCCATGGGGCGTCTGGAGTGGCAAACCATTTCAGGCTATCGCTTCTCGGCCTTTTGGCTAAGATCAAGTGTAGTATCTGTTCTTATCAGTTTAATATCTGATACGTCCCCTATTTGGGGACCATATATTAAATGGATTTTTAGAACAGGGAGCTGGAAATGGAGCTTGCTCTGTCCACTCCACGCATTGACCCGTTATTGCAGTATCTCCGGGAACAGTGCACCCCTTCTCTGATCCGGTTTCCAAAAACAGATTGAATTGAAATCAGCCCAGCAAGTTGTCATTTAACACTTTCTGAGAATTCTTTTCAGGGTCAAAGAAGCACGTTTCAGGTGGCAAATGTAGCAATTTGCTCAGTTTCACTGGACCGTTTGCAACATTTCCTGTGCCTTGCTTTCACCTGTGCATGTTCAGCATTGGATTGCATCCAATATGCAATCAATCAATCAAGCAATCAAGCAATCTTTGCTGGTTGCAACAGGTGTGTTAAGATGTAGGCCCGAATGAGGCCTTTGTAACAGTGTTGCTAATATATTGTGCCATCTACAAAATTAGGCCCCTGCCTGCCTGCCTGCCTGCCTGCCTGCCTGCCTGCCTGCCTGCCTGCCTGCTGTCTGTCAGCATGAAGTGTTTAAATTGAAGTATCCTACGAGTAGTTCGGCCATACATACTACATTTGTGACCGCATGCACAAATTCCTTTGTAAAACATTGGCTCCCTCTTGTGGACCACTGACTTTTAATTATGTGGTGTATGATATGTATTTCAATAAAGAAGGAAAAATGGTGTCTGTGATGATCTTGAATGTGCTAGTCTTGTCTATTTTGTCTTGTACTGTGTGAGTAGTATTCTAATGCTTTTGACCAACTGGGTGCGCTGCTGCTGCCTGCCCGCCTGCAGTAGATAGAATCTATGCACGGAACCTTCACCTGCTGCTGCTGTCACAATGGGGCCTTCAGCCATTGACTCCGGAACTCTCACGTGTCACAATGGGCTCTGGACTTATCTAAGGCAGAGAAAAATGGCGCCGTCTTCAGTCTGCTGCTGGAACAGCAGCAGACCACATGGTAGGGGGATTGTCTTTTTTTTTTTTAAAGGGGCAATTTGCAGACTTGCACTAATAGTTGCACTCTGGAGCGCCAAAGGGATGGAGGGTGTGTTCAGATGGGCGGAGTTATGCAGATCAGGCGGCGTTATGCAGATTAGGCGGAGTTAGGCAGATTTTTTAAAAACGCGTTGGGCCCAAATTGAACACACCCCCACACACCCCCACACACCCCCCACACGCCCCCACACACACCAGAACTGCCATTTGAGAAGGCATCCAGAGTTTAGAAAAAAAATGTCTTCCCCTGGGCAATCATCTTTTGGGCTCTCTCCACAGTGAGTCCTGGTTGTGGGCCATGGGGCGTCTGGAGTGGCAAACCATTTCAGGCTATCGCTTCTCGGCCTTTTGGCTAAGATCAAGTGTAGTATCTGTTCTTATCAGTTTAATATCTGATACGTCCCCTATTTGGGGACCATATATTAAATGGATTTTTAGAACAGGGAGCTGGAAATGGAGCTTGCTCTGTCCACTCCACGCATTGACCCGTTATTGCAGTATCTCCGGGAACAGTGCACCCCTTCTCTGATCCGGTTTCCAAAAACAGATTGAATTGAAATCAGCCCAGCAAGTTGTCATTTAACACTTTCTGAGAATTCTTTTCAGGGTCAAAGAAGCACGTTTCAGGTGGCAAATGTAGCAATTTGCTCAGTTTCACTGGACCGTTTGCAACATTTCCTGTGCCTTGCTTTCACCTGTGCATGTTCAGCATTGGATTGCATCCAATATGCAATCAATCAATCAAGCAATCAAGCAATCTTTGCTGGTTGCAACAGGTGTGTTAAGATGTAGGCCCGAATGAGGCCTTTGTAACAGTGTTGCTAATATATTGTGCCATCTACAAAATTAGGCCCCTGCCTGCCTGCCTGCCTGCCTGCCTGCCTGCCTGCCTGCCTGCCTGCCTGCTGTCTGTCAGCATGAAGTGTTTAAATTGAAGTATCCTACGAGTAGTTCGGCCATACATACTACATTTGTGACCGCATGCACAAATTCCTTTGTAAAACATTGGCTCCCTCTTGTGGACCACTGACTTTTAATTATGTGGTGTATGATATGTATTTCAATAAAGAAGGAAAAATGGTGTCTGTGATGATCTTGAATGTGCTAGTCTTGTCTATTTTGTCTTGTACTGTGTGAGTAGTATTCTAATGCTTTTGACCAACTGGGTGCGCTGCTGCTGCCTGCCCGCCTGCAGTAGATAGAATCTATGCACGGAACCTTCACCTGCTGCTGCTGTCACAATGGGGCCTTCAGCCATTGACTCCGGAACTCTCACGTGTCACAATGGGCTCTGGACTTATCTAAGGCAGAGAAAAATGGCGCCGTCTTCAGTCTGCTGCTGGAACAGCAGCAGACCACATGGTAGGGGGATTGTCTTTTTTTTTTTTAAAGGGGCAATTTGCAGACTTGCACTAATAGTTGCACTCTGGAGCGCCAAAGGGATGGAGGGTGTGTTCAGATGGGCGGAGTTATGCAGATCAGGCGGCGTTATGCAGATTAGGCGGAGTTAGGCAGATTTTTTAAAAACGCGTTGGGCCCAAATTGAACACACCCCCACACACCCCCACACACCCCCCACACGCCCCCACACACACCAGAACTGCCATTTGAGAAGGCATCCAGAGTTTAGAAAAAAAATGTCTTCCCCTGGGCAATCATCTTTTGGGCTCTCTCCACAGTGAGTCCTGGTTGTGGGCCATGGGGCGTCTGGAGTGGCAAACCATTTCAGGCTATCGCTTCTCGGCCTTTTGGCTAAGATCAAGTGTAGTATCTGTTCTTATCAGTTTAATATCTGATACGTCCCCTATTTGGGGACCATATATTAAATGGATTTTTAGAACAGGGAGCTGGAAATGGAGCTTGCTCTGTCCACTCCACGCATTGACCCGTTATTGCAGTATCTCCGGGAACAGTGCACCCCTTCTCTGATCCGGTTTCCAAAAACAGATTGAATTGAAATCAGCCCAGCAAGTTGTCATTTAACACTTTCTGAGAATTCTTTTCAGGGTCAAAGAAGCACGTTTCAGGTGGCAAATGTAGCAATTTGCTCAGTTTCACTGGACCGTTTGCAACATTTCCTGTGCCTTGCTTTCACCTGTGCATGTTCAGCATTGGATTGCATCCAATATGCAATCAATCAATCAAGCAATCAAGCAATCTTTGCTGGTTGCAACAGGTGTGTTAAGATGTAGGCCCGAATGAGGCCTTTGTAACAGTGTTGCTAATATATTGTGCCATCTACAAAATTAGGCCCCTGCCTGCCTGCCTGCCTGCCTGCCTGCCTGCCTGCCTGCCTGCCTGCCTGCTGTCTGTCAGCATGAAGTGTTTAAATTGAAGTATCCTACGAGTAGTTCGGCCATACATACTACATTTGTGACCGCATGCACAAATTCCTTTGTAAAACATTGGCTCCCTCTTGTGGACCACTGACTTTTAATTATGTGGTGTATGATATGTATTTCAATAAAGAAGGAAAAATGGTGTCTGTGATGATCTTGAATGTGCTAGTCTTGTCTATTTTGTCTTGTACTGTGTGAGTAGTATTCTAATGCTTTTGACCAACTGGGTGCGCTGCTGCTGCCTGCCCGCCTGCAGTAGATAGAATCTATGCACGGAACCTTCACCTGCTGCTGCTGTCACAATGGGGCCTTCAGCCATTGACTCCGGAACTCTCACGTGTCACAATGGGCTCTGGACTTATCTAAGGCAGAGAAAAATGGCGCCGTCTTCAGTCTGCTGCTGGAACAGCAGCAGACCACATGGTAGGGGGATTGTCTTTTTTTTTTTTAAAGGGGCAATTTGCAGACTTGCACTAATAGTTGCACTCTGGAGCGCCAAAGGGATGGAGGGTGTGTTCAGATGGGCGGAGTTATGCAGATCAGGCGGCGTTATGCAGATTAGGCGGAGTTAGGCAGATTTTTTAAAAACGCGTTGGGCCCAAATTGAACACACCCCCACACACCCCCACACACCCCCCACACGCCCCCACACACACCAGAACTGCCATTTGAGAAGGCATCCAGAGTTTAGAAAAAAAATGTCTTCCCCTGGGCAATCATCTTTTGGGCTCTCTCCACAGTGAGTCCTGGTTGTGGGCCATGGGGCGTCTGGAGTGGCAAACCATTTCAGGCTATCGCTTCTCGGCCTTTTGGCTAAGATCAAGTGTAGTATCTGTTCTTATCAGTTTAATATCTGATACGTCCCCTATTTGGGGACCATATATTAAATGGATTTTTAGAACAGGGAGCTGGAAATGGAGCTTGCTCTGTCCACTCCACGCATTGACCCGTTATTGCAGTATCTCCGGGAACAGTGCACCCCTTCTCTGATCCGGTTTCCAAAAACAGATTGAATTGAAATCAGCCCAGCAAGTTGTCATTTAACACTTTCTGAGAATTCTTTTCAGGGTCAAAGAAGCACGTTTCAGGTGGCAAATGTAGCAATTTGCTCAGTTTCACTGGACCGTTTGCAACATTTCCTGTGCCTTGCTTTCACCTGTGCATGTTCAGCATTGGATTGCATCCAATATGCAATCAATCAATCAAGCAATCAAGCAATCTTTGCTGGTTGCAACAGGTGTGTTAAGATGTAGGCCCGAATGAGGCCTTTGTAACAGTGTTGCTAATATATTGTGCCATCTACAAAATTAGGCCCCTGCCTGCCTGCCTGCCTGCCTGCCTGCCTGCCTGCCTGCCTGCCTGCCTGCCTGCTGTCTGTCAGCATGAAGTGTTTAAATTGAAGTATCCTACGAGTAGTTCGGCCATACATACTACATTTGTGACCGCATGCACAAATTCCTTTGTAAAACATTGGCTCCCTCTTGTGGACCACTGACTTTTAATTATGTGGTGTATGATATGTATTTCAATAAAGAAGGAAAAATGGTGTCTGTGATGATCTTGAATGTGCTAGTCTTGTCTATTTTGTCTTGTACTGTGTGAGTAGTATTCTAATGCTTTTGACCAACTGGGTGCGCTGCTGCTGCCTGCCCGCCTGCAGTAGATAGAATCTATGCACGGAACCTTCACCTGCTGCTGCTGTCACAATGGGGCCTTCAGCCATTGACTCCGGAACTCTCACGTGTCACAATGGGCTCTGGACTTATCTAAGGCAGAGAAAAATGGCGCCGTCTTCAGTCTGCTGCTGGAACAGCAGCAGACCACATGGTAGGGGGATTGTCTTTTTTTTTTTTAAAGGGGCAATTTGCAGACTTGCACTAATAGTTGCACTCTGGAGCGCCAAAGGGATGGAGGGTGTGTTCAGATGGGCGGAGTTATGCAGATCAGGCGGCGTTATGCAGATTAGGCGGAGTTAGGCAGATTTTTTAAAAACGCGTTGGGCCCAAATTGAACACACCCCCACACACCCCCACACACCCCCCACACGCCCCCACACACACCAGAACTGCCATTTGAGAAGGCATCCAGAGTTTAGAAAAAAAATGTCTTCCCCTGGGCAATCATCTTTTGGGCTCTCTCCACAGTGAGTCCTGGTTGTGGGCCATGGGGCGTCTGGAGTGGCAAACCATTTCAGGCTATCGCTTCTCGGCCTTTTGGCTAAGATCAAGTGTAGTATCTGTTCTTATCAGTTTAATATCTGATACGTCCCCTATTTGGGGACCATATATTAAATGGATTTTTAGAACAGGGAGCTGGAAATGGAGCTTGCTCTGTCCACTCCACGCATTGACCCGTTATTGCAGTATCTCCGGGAACAGTGCACCCCTTCTCTGATCCGGTTTCCAAAAACAGATTGAATTGAAATCAGCCCAGCAAGTTGTCATTTAACACTTTCTGAGAATTCTTTTCAGGGTCAAAGAAGCACGTTTCAGGTGGCAAATGTAGCAATTTGCTCAGTTTCACTGGACCGTTTGCAACATTTCCTGTGCCTTGCTTTCACCTGTGCATGTTCAGCATTGGATTGCATCCAATATGCAATCAATCAATCAAGCAATCAAGCAATCTTTGCTGGTTGCAACAGGTGTGTTAAGATGTAGGCCCGAATGAGGCCTTTGTAACAGTGTTGCTAATATATTGTGCCATCTACAAAATTAGGCCCCTGCCTGCCTGCCTGCCTGCCTGCCTGCCTGCCTGCCTGCCTGCCTGCCTGCTGTCTGTCAGCATGAAGTGTTTAAATTGAAGTATCCTACGAGTAGTTCGGCCATACATACTACATTTGTGACCGCATGCACAAATTCCTTTGTAAAACATTGGCTCCCTCTTGTGGACCACTGACTTTTAATTATGTGGTGTATGATATGTATTTCAATAAAGAAGGAAAAATGGTGTCTGTGATGATCTTGAATGTGCTAGTCTTGTCTATTTTGTCTTGTACTGTGTGAGTAGTATTCTAATGCTTTTGACCAACTGGGTGCGCTGCTGCTGCCTGCCCGCCTGCAGTAGATAGAATCTATGCACGGAACCTTCACCTGCTGCTGCTGTCACAATGGGGCCTTCAGCCATTGACTCCGGAACTCTCACGTGTCACAATGGGCTCTGGACTTATCTAAGGCAGAGAAAAATGGCGCCGTCTTCAGTCTGCTGCTGGAACAGCAGCAGACCACATGGTAGGGGGATTGTCTTTTTTTTTTTTAAAGGGGCAATTTGCAGACTTGCACTAATAGTTGCACTCTGGAGCGCCAAAGGGATGGAGGGTGTGTTCAGATGGGCGGAGTTATGCAGATCAGGCGGCGTTATGCAGATTAGGCGGAGTTAGGCAGATTTTTTAAAAACGCGTTGGGCCCAAATTGAACACACCCCCACACACCCCCACACACCCCCCACACGCCCCCACACACACCAGAACTGCCATTTGAGAAGGCATCCAGAGTTTAGAAAAAAAATGTCTTCCCCTGGGCAATCATCTTTTGGGCTCTCTCCACAGTGAGTCCTGGTTGTGGGCCATGGGGCGTCTGGAGTGGCAAACCATTTCAGGCTATCGCTTCTCGGCCTTTTGGCTAAGATCAAGTGTAGTATCTGTTCTTATCAGTTTAATATCTGATACGTCCCCTATTTGGGGACCATATATTAAATGGATTTTTAGAACAGGGAGCTGGAAATGGAGCTTGCTCTGTCCACTCCACGCATTGACCCGTTATTGCAGTATCTCCGGGAACAGTGCACCCCTTCTCTGATCCGGTTTCCAAAAACAGATTGAATTGAAATCAGCCCAGCAAGTTGTCATTTAACACTTTCTGAGAATTCTTTTCAGGGTCAAAGAAGCACGTTTCAGGTGGCAAATGTAGCAATTTGCTCAGTTTCACTGGACCGTTTGCAACATTTCCTGTGCCTTGCTTTCACCTGTGCATGTTCAGCATTGGATTGCATCCAATATGCAATCAATCAATCAAGCAATCAAGCAATCTTTGCTGGTTGCAACAGGTGTGTTAAGATGTAGGCCCGAATGAGGCCTTTGTAACAGTGTTGCTAATATATTGTGCCATCTACAAAATTAGGCCCCTGCCTGCCTGCCTGCCTGCCTGCCTGCCTGCCTGCCTGCCTGCCTGCCTGCTGTCTGTCAGCATGAAGTGTTTAAATTGAAGTATCCTACGAGTAGTTCGGCCATACATACTACATTTGTGACCGCATGCACAAATTCCTTTGTAAAACATTGGCTCCCTCTTGTGGACCACTGACTTTTAATTATGTGGTGTATGATATGTATTTCAATAAAGAAGGAAAAATGGTGTCTGTGATGATCTTGAATGTGCTAGTCTTGTCTATTTTGTCTTGTACTGTGTGAGTAGTATTCTAATGCTTTTGACCAACTGGGTGCGCTGCTGCTGCCTGCCCGCCTGCAGTAGATAGAATCTATGCACGGAACCTTCACCTGCTGCTGCTGTCACAATGGGGCCTTCAGCCATTGACTCCGGAACTCTCACGTGTCACAATGGGCTCTGGACTTATCTAAGGCAGAGAAAAATGGCGCCGTCTTCAGTCTGCTGCTGGAACAGCAGCAGACCACATGGTAGGGGGATTGTCTTTTTTTTTTTTAAAGGGGCAATTTGCAGACTTGCACTAATAGTTGCACTCTGGAGCGCCAAAGGGATGGAGGGTGTGTTCAGATGGGCGGAGTTATGCAGATCAGGCGGCGTTATGCAGATTAGGCGGAGTTAGGCAGATTTTTTAAAAACGCGTTGGGCCCAAATTGAACACACCCCCACACACCCCCACACACCCCCCACACGCCCCCACACACACCAGAACTGCCATTTGAGAAGGCATCCAGAGTTTAGAAAAAAAATGTCTTCCCCTGGGCAATCATCTTTTGGGCTCTCTCCACAGTGAGTCCTGGTTGTGGGCCATGGGGCGTCTGGAGTGGCAAACCATTTCAGGCTATCGCTTCTCGGCCTTTTGGCTAAGATCAAGTGTAGTATCTGTTCTTATCAGTTTAATATCTGATACGTCCCCTATTTGGGGACCATATATTAAATGGATTTTTAGAACAGGGAGCTGGAAATGGAGCTTGCTCTGTCCACTCCACGCATTGACCCGTTATTGCAGTATCTCCGGGAACAGTGCACCCCTTCTCTGATCCGGTTTCCAAAAACAGATTGAATTGAAATCAGCCCAGCAAGTTGTCATTTAACACTTTCTGAGAATTCTTTTCAGGGTCAAAGAAGCACGTTTCAGGTGGCAAATGTAGCAATTTGCTCAGTTTCACTGGACCGTTTGCAACATTTCCTGTGCCTTGCTTTCACCTGTGCATGTTCAGCATTGGATTGCATCCAATATGCAATCAATCAATCAAGCAATCAAGCAATCTTTGCTGGTTGCAACAGGTGTGTTAAGATGTAGGCCCGAATGAGGCCTTTGTAACAGTGTTGCTAATATATTGTGCCATCTACAAAATTAGGCCCCTGCCTGCCTGCCTGCCTGCCTGCCTGCCTGCCTGCCTGCCTGCCTGCCTGCCTGCTGTCTGTCAGCATGAAGTGTTTAAATTGAAGTATCCTACGAGTAGTTCGGCCATACATACTACATTTGTGACCGCATGCACAAATTCCTTTGTAAAACATTGGCTCCCTCTTGTGGACCACTGACTTTTAATTATGTGGTGTATGATATGTATTTCAATAAAGAAGGAAAAATGGTGTCTGTGATGATCTTGAATGTGCTAGTCTTGTCTATTTTGTCTTGTACTGTGTGAGTAGTATTCTAATGCTTTTGACCAACTGGGTGCGCTGCTGCTGCCTGCCCGCCTGCAGTAGATAGAATCTATGCACGGAACCTTCACCTGCTGCTGCTGTCACAATGGGGCCTTCAGCCATTGACTCCGGAACTCTCACGTGTCACAATGGGCTCTGGACTTATCTAAGGCAGAGAAAAATGGCGCCGTCTTCAGTCTGCTGCTGGAACAGCAGCAGACCACATGGTAGGGGGATTGTCTTTTTTTTTTTTAAAGGGGCAATTTGCAGACTTGCACTAATAGTTGCACTCTGGAGCGCCAAAGGGATGGAGGGTGTGTTCAGATGGGCGGAGTTATGCAGATCAGGCGGCGTTATGCAGATTAGGCGGAGTTAGGCAGATTTTTTAAAAACGCGTTGGGCCCAAATTGAACACACCCCCACACACCCCCACACACCCCCCACACGCCCCCACACACACCAGAACTGCCATTTGAGAAGGCATCCAGAGTTTAGAAAAAAAATGTCTTCCCCTGGGCAATCATCTTTTGGGCTCTCTCCACAGTGAGTCCTGGTTGTGGGCCATGGGGCGTCTGGAGTGGCAAACCATTTCAGGCTATCGCTTCTCGGCCTTTTGGCTAAGATCAAGTGTAGTATCTGTTCTTATCAGTTTAATATCTGATACGTCCCCTATTTGGGGACCATATATTAAATGGATTTTTAGAACAGGGAGCTGGAAATGGAGCTTGCTCTGTCCACTCCACGCATTGACCCGTTATTGCAGTATCTCCGGGAACAGTGCACCCCTTCTCTGATCCGGTTTCCAAAAACAGATTGAATTGAAATCAGCCCAGCAAGTTGTCATTTAACACTTTCTGAGAATTCTTTTCAGGGTCAAAGAAGCACGTTTCAGGTGGCAAATGTAGCAATTTGCTCAGTTTCACTGGACCGTTTGCAACATTTCCTGTGCCTTGCTTTCACCTGTGCATGTTCAGCATTGGATTGCATCCAATATGCAATCAATCAATCAAGCAATCAAGCAATCTTTGCTGGTTGCAACAGGTGTGTTAAGATGTAGGCCCGAATGAGGCCTTTGTAACAGTGTTGCTAATATATTGTGCCATCTACAAAATTAGGCCCCTGCCTGCCTGCCTGCCTGCCTGCCTGCCTGCCTGCCTGCCTGCCTGCCTGCTGTCTGTCAGCATGAAGTGTTTAAATTGAAGTATCCTACGAGTAGTTCGGCCATACATACTACATTTGTGACCGCATGCACAAATTCCTTTGTAAAACATTGGCTCCCTCTTGTGGACCACTGACTTTTAATTATGTGGTGTATGATATGTATTTCAATAAAGAAGGAAAAATGGTGTCTGTGATGATCTTGAATGTGCTAGTCTTGTCTATTTTGTCTTGTACTGTGTGAGTAGTATTCTAATGCTTTTGACCAACTGGGTGCGCTGCTGCTGCCTGCCCGCCTGCAGTAGATAGAATCTATGCACGGAACCTTCACCTGCTGCTGCTGTCACAATGGGGCCTTCAGCCATTGACTCCGGAACTCTCACGTGTCACAATGGGCTCTGGACTTATCTAAGGCAGAGAAAAATGGCGCCGTCTTCAGTCTGCTGCTGGAACAGCAGCAGACCACATGGTAGGGGGATTGTCTTTTTTTTTTTTAAAGGGGCAATTTGCAGACTTGCACTAATAGTTGCACTCTGGAGCGCCAAAGGGATGGAGGGTGTGTTCAGATGGGCGGAGTTATGCAGATCAGGCGGCGTTATGCAGATTAGGCGGAGTTAGGCAGATTTTTTAAAAACGCGTTGGGCCCAAATTGAACACACCCCCACACACCCCCACACACCCCCCACACGCCCCCACACACACCAGAACTGCCATTTGAGAAGGCATCCAGAGTTTAGAAAAAAAATGTCTTCCCCTGGGCAATCATCTTTTGGGCTCTCTCCACAGTGAGTCCTGGTTGTGGGCCATGGGGCGTCTGGAGTGGCAAACCATTTCAGGCTATCGCTTCTCGGCCTTTTGGCTAAGATCAAGTGTAGTATCTGTTCTTATCAGTTTAATATCTGATACGTCCCCTATTTGGGGACCATATATTAAATGGATTTTTAGAACAGGGAGCTGGAAATGGAGCTTGCTCTGTCCACTCCACGCATTGACCCGTTATTGCAGTATCTCCGGGAACAGTGCACCCCTTCTCTGATCCGGTTTCCAAAAACAGATTGAATTGAAATCAGCCCAGCAAGTTGTCATTTAACACTTTCTGAGAATTCTTTTCAGGGTCAAAGAAGCACGTTTCAGGTGGCAAATGTAGCAATTTGCTCAGTTTCACTGGACCGTTTGCAACATTTCCTGTGCCTTGCTTTCACCTGTGCATGTTCAGCATTGGATTGCATCCAATATGCAATCAATCAATCAAGCAATCAAGCAATCTTTGCTGGTTGCAACAGGTGTGTTAAGATGTAGGCCCGAATGAGGCCTTTGTAACAGTGTTGCTAATATATTGTGCCATCTACAAAATTAGGCCCCTGCCTGCCTGCCTGCCTGCCTGCCTGCCTGCCTGCCTGCCTGCCTGCCTGCTGTCTGTCAGCATGAAGTGTTTAAATTGAAGTATCCTACGAGTAGTTCGGCCATACATACTACATTTGTGACCGCATGCACAAATTCCTTTGTAAAACATTGGCTCCCTCTTGTGGACCACTGACTTTTAATTATGTGGTGTATGATATGTATTTCAATAAAGAAGGAAAAATGGTGTCTGTGATGATCTTGAATGTGCTAGTCTTGTCTATTTTGTCTTGTACTGTGTGAGTAGTATTCTAATGCTTTTGACCAACTGGGTGCGCTGCTGCTGCCTGCCCGCCTGCAGTAGATAGAATCTATGCACGGAACCTTCACCTGCTGCTGCTGTCACAATGGGGCCTTCAGCCATTGACTCCGGAACTCTCACGTGTCACAATGGGCTCTGGACTTATCTAAGGCAGAGAAAAATGGCGCCGTCTTCAGTCTGCTGCTGGAACAGCAGCAGACCACATGGTAGGGGGATTGTCTTTTTTTTTTTTAAAGGGGCAATTTGCAGACTTGCACTAATAGTTGCACTCTGGAGCGCCAAAGGGATGGAGGGTGTGTTCAGATGGGCGGAGTTATGCAGATCAGGCGGCGTTATGCAGATTAGGCGGAGTTAGGCAGATTTTTTAAAAACGCGTTGGGCCCAAATTGAACACACCCCCACACACCCCCACACACCCCCCACACGCCCCCACACACACCAGAACTGCCATTTGAGAAGGCATCCAGAGTTTAGAAAAAAAATGTCTTCCCCTGGGCAATCATCTTTTGGGCTCTCTCCACAGTGAGTCCTGGTTGTGGGCCATGGGGCGTCTGGAGTGGCAAACCATTTCAGGCTATCGCTTCTCGGCCTTTTGGCTAAGATCAGGGTTTATTGCCCTGGTCTTGGCTGAGAGGTGCTTGGGGTACCCGGCTCCTTGGCCTGGGGGGATCGTCTCACCTCTGGTGGGACTTCACCCCCCTGCTGCTATTGGGGAGTCGGCTTAGTCCCCTTGCATCCGGTTGTGATCCCCCGGCTATAGGCCGTGTCCGAGTGACGTCCCTCGTGGGAAGTTTTCTTCTTTCTGCTGTGGTAGAATATACCGACAGTCCATCGCTATGAATTTTGTCAAGAACACCATCCGGTTGACCGTGGACCCGAGCAATGGAGCCAAGAACAACGTGGTATTCATCATCCGGGATCTCATCGAGGAAAAGGCTGGAGCAAAGCGTACGGAGATCTTCAGTTGCAACGAATTTCCTCGTCAAGGTAATTACGACGTGACTTTTGTGGACCAAAACGTTTGCCTGAATGTGTTTGAGTGGCTACGGGCTAATGCTGAGGATCCTCTTCTGGAAGGAGTTGGCTGGATACCACTGTTTGGGTTACAAGAAAAAGAGGTAACTGTGACTGTGTATAACCCCTTCACGGACCCGGCTTTGTTGCAGAGCTTTCTCTCGCAATATTGTGAGTATGTAAAGTTAGGAGAACGGCAGGTGAATATCTTGGGCATCTTCAACTGTAAATATACGTTTCGTGTTAAATTGAAGAGGGACCCTGATAGTGTGGGTGGTTTCAGGCACCCTCCTGCAAATTTCTCTGTGGCAGGTCACAGAGGCTTTTTGACATACCCAGGACAGCCTCGTTTCTGTAGAAAATGTTTTTGTTTCGGACATGTACAGACAGAGTGTACTAAAGGACAGTGTTGCCGAAATTGCAGGAAAGAGGGGCATGCTGCTAACCAATGTCCTTCGCCTAAAACCTGTGATGTCTGTGGGAGTAGTGCACATATGTATAAAGACTGTCCCAATAGTGCACCTAGGCGGTCCGACAAAGAGCAAATGGAGGAAGAGTTGGCCAGGAGGGAAAGGGCAAGAATTGTAAAAGAAGTTGCAAGGATTGAGAGGGAGGAGGAAGAGAGAAGGAGGCGGAGTGCGAGTAGAGCCATGCCCCCTCCAGATTCAGAGAGTGTGAGTCTGAGGCCATGTTCTAGGGCAGAGAAAGAGGAGAAAAAGGAGGAAAAGAAGAAGAAAAAGAAGGAAAAAGAGTGGAGGAGGGAAGAGAAGGAGTTTTGGAGGGCAGCTGCAGAGGTGGAGGCGCATCTTCCTGAAATGGAAGTGCAGGGGCAGTTGCCTGAAATAATGACTTTTAGTGAGGCAATGGACGCCGCGGAGAGCGATGCGCAAATTTCGGAGGTGGATAGCCCTGAGCATTTGTCTAATCCCGAACATATTGAGGAGTTTGAGTCAGATGACGATAGAGCTGCAAAAAAGAGTCGGCGGGAGGATGATGGAGATGATGAGGAGGTGGAGAGTAGTACTCCTCAGAGAAAGATTGGCCCTGCAAGAAGGAGGACTGAGGGTGGTGAGATCAGTGGGTCAGACACTTGTTGTTCAATTCAGATGGTGGAGGAGGATAGTGGTGATGCTGGATAGTGTTACCATATACTGCACTAAATGTGTTGTTTTTTTCTCTTGTGAGCTTTGGTTTAGGCCAAAGGCTTTTATTTTCTGTGTAGTTAGTTGAAGTGTGGATTTTGTAAATATGGGGTTTACCATAATTTCACAAAATGTTAGAGTCTTTAAAAGTAAAGTTAGGAGAGCTGCAATTTTTGAGTTTTTAGCTATGCAAAATGCATCTATTTTTTGTTTACAAGAGTGTGGGGTAGTGGATGGTGTGAAAGGGGATGAATGGTCTTATGGTGCGTCTGTGTGGTCAGGGAGTGCATGTAATAAGAATGATGGGGTGGGAATATTGGTTAAAGGGAGAGAGGTGGTTTTGAATGATTATCTGGTGATTGAGGTAGGGAGGTGTATTTTGGCTAATTTTGAGTATAGGAATGTAAAGTTTTGTGTTATTAATATTTATGCGCCGGTTGATAAGAATGAGCGTAAAGCTTTATTTGAAAAAGTTAAGCTTTTTGTTCCAGGGAGGATGCCTGTAGTGGTTGTGGGGGATATGAATTGTGATGTGGGGAAAGTGAATGTGGATGTGTCAGGGAAGGCTTTGTTGGAGTTAGTGAGTGATTTTGATCTGGGTGATATGCAGCGTGTGTGTAGTGTGAGTCCTGTATTGAATACTTTTTTTTCTGAGAGTGGAAGGGTGCAATCTAGGTTGGATTATTGCTTTATTTCAAAAAATATAACTGCTGTTGATTATAAGCAAGAAAATGTTTTGTTTTCTGATCATGTGTGTATGAAGTGTGAGGTGGATATAAAGGTTGGTGGAGTGTTTGGGAAAGGGTTGTGGAAGTTAAATGTGAAGTTGTTAGAGAGTGAAGATGTGAGAAAGGAGTATGCAAGACGGTATGAAGGGTGGTGTAAGCGTAAAAATGGTTTTGGGAATGTTTGTGTTTGGTGGGATTGGGTGAAGAGACAAACAAAAATATTCTTTAAAAGTTTAGGGTATAAGTGTGCAGCTATTAAAAGAGAGAATTTTGTTAAATTGAATGCACGTTTGAGTGTATTGTATAAGTTGAGGGAAGGAGGAATGGAAGTGGAAGAAGAGATATTACAGGTGAAAAAGGATATTAATGACTTTTTGTTAGAGAAAGGGAGGAGTATAGTTTTTAGAGCAAAAATTGACAAAATGGAACATGATGAGAAATGTTCACGTTTTTTCTTTAAAAAGGTGTTTGGGAAGAAACAGAGTATGAGTGTGCTGAATGGGGAGGATGGAAGAGAAGTGAGTGGTGAGGATATGTGTGAAGAGGTGGCTAAGTTCTATGAGGAGTTGTATGCAGTGAAGTGGAGGGATGAGGGTTTGGAGAGTGATGTGTTAAATATGTTAGAAAGTAAGTTGTCTGAGACGGAAAGGGAGAGTGTGATGTGTGAGGTGACTAGTGATGAGGTGTGGAAGGTGATGAATAGTATGGCGCTAAATAAGACGCCAGGGGAGGATGGTCTCCCAGTAGAGTTTTATCGAGTGATGTGGGATGTGATTGGTAATGACTTTGTGGAGGTGTGTAAGTATATGTGGTTAAATATGGAGGTGGCTGAGAGTATGCGTGCGGGAATGGTTGTGTTGATACCTAAAAAGGGGGATTTGAAGAGTTTGAGGAATTGGAGGCCGATAACGTTATTAAACTGTGATTATAAAATCTATGCAAAATTAATGGCGAATAGGATGCGTGATGTGATAGAGAGTGTGATTGGGGATGAACAGTGTTGTGCGGTACCTGGGAGGCGTATACATGATTGTGTGTGTATGCTAAGAGATTGTCTATGGGACTGTATGGGGCGAAAGAAGAGTGCGTTTTTGTTGAGTTTAGATTTTGAGAAGGCGTATGATAGATTATCGCATGGGTTTTTGTTTAGTGTGTTGCTAAGAATGGGTTTTCCAGCTGATTTTGTTGGGAGAGTGAGGAGTTTATATAAGGATATTTACAGTTGTGTTTTGATGAATGGTTATGTGGGAAGGAGAGTGAATGTCTTTTCAGGGGTTCGTCAAGGGTGTCCTTTGTCACCTGTGGCCTTTATTTGTGCAATTGAGCCTTTGTTGTGTATGCTGAGGAAAGATAAGGTGGTTAGGGGCGTGCAAGTGCCAGGAGGAGGGGGTAGAGAGTGGAAAGTTAGTGGTTATATGGATGATGTGTGTGTATTGTGCGATTCAGAATGTTCGGTGAGGCGGGTGAAGTTATTAGTGTCCTTTTTTTGTGGTGCGTCTGCATTTAAGGTTAATTGGGAAAAGAGTGAGTGTAAGGTATTTGGAAATGGTGTTTTAAGTAGGGATGTTGGAGTGAATGTGGTTAATGGGCCTATTAAAATATTGGGTGTGAAGTTTTCAGAGAAGTTGGATGGGAAGGAAAGTTGGAATGATGCGAAAGAGAAGGTTGAGCGGAAGCTGTGTTTTTGGAGGTTGAGAAACCTTACGTTTTTTGGAAAGATCTTGGTTATAAAGAGTGTGGTGTTGCCGATTTTTTTGTATGTAGCAGTAGTGTTTCCACCAGGGTATATGTGTGTGAGGAGTTTGAATAGGATTCTGTTTGTGTTTTTATGGAATTCAAAGATGGAGAGGGCTAGGAGAGAAATTTTGGTGAAGAGATTGGAGAAAGGTGGGTTGGGTTTTCCAAATTTGGAAGTTTTTTTTGGTGTGAATATTGTTGTGTATGTGCTGAAAGTGATAAGGGCGGATGGGAAATTTTCATCTATGTGTAGGTATTTATTTGGAGCGTATCTGTTTAAGTTGAAATGGAGAGAAAGGGATTTGAGGTGTCCGGTTGCTTTTGAGGTTCCTGTATGGTATGTGTGGGTTTATAAGTTTTTGGTGAAGTATGAGTTGTGTGATGTGGATGTAAGACTAGTGGAAAAGAAGAAGGCTGTGTATAGAATGATTGAGTGTAGAGAGATAGAGTGTGATATCAATATGGTTAGAGGAGCTGATGTACAAAAGGTGTGGAAGAAAGTACGGATGGATGGTATGACAAACAGACAGAGTGAGATTGTGTGGCAGTCATTGCATGGAGTGTTACCAGTAAGAGAGTTTCAGAGAAATAGGGGTTTAGTGAGGAGTGAGAGGTGTCCGAGAGAAGGTTGTGGTGGGTGTGAAAGTGTAATACATGTGTTTTGGAATTGTCAGTACGCTAGAGATGTGATTGGAAGAATGGGTCCTTTGTGCAAAGAACTGTGTGGTGTGAATTTTTTATCCTTTGAGTTGTTCATGTTTGGTTTAGGGTTGTGTGATGGAGTGAAGGAGAGAGTGTTGTGGTTAATGCTTGCATGTATAAAGGAAGTGTTATGGGATGTGAGAAATGTGCATGTGTTCAAGAGGAAGAATATTGAGGTTAGAAATACCGTGAAGGTGATTTTGGGGAAGATATATGTTTGTTTTTTGTGGGATAAGAAAAGGAAGGGGGAGGTGGATGCGGAAGGAATTTGGAAGGTTAAAAAGTGGAGATATTTTGTTAATACTTCTTGATTTGTTCTTTTGTTATGTAAATATGTATTTTGAAAAAAGAAAGATTTTTCCGATGATGATGGGAACGGCTTTTTGTGTTTCAATTTTGACACAGCTGTTTGGGTATGTTTCTTCGGTTTTGGATTTCTAGACCGTGAAATTCCCCATCTGAGGGAGAAAAAAAAAAAAAAAAAATCTGTTCTTATCAGTTTAATATCTGATACGTCCCCTATTTGGGGACCATATATTAAATGGATTTTTAGAACAGGGAGCTGGAAATGGAGCTTGCTCTGTCCACTCCACGCATTGACCCGTTATTGCAGTATCTCCGGGAACAGTGCACCCCTTCTCTGATCCGGTTTCCAAAAACAGATTGAATTGAAATCAGCCCAGCAAGTTGTCATTTAACACTTTCTGAGAATTCTTTTCAGGGTCAAAGAAGCACGTTTCAGGTGGCAAATGTAGCAATTTGCTCAATTTCACTGGACCGTTTGCAACATTTCCTGTGCCTTGCTTTCACCTGTGCATGTTCAGCATTGGATTGCATCCAATATGCAATCAATCAATCAATCAATCAAGCAATCTTTGCTGGTTGCAACAGGTGTGTTAAGATGTAGGCCCGAATGAGGCCTTTGTAACAGTGTTGCTAATATATTGTGCCATCTACAAAATTAGGCCCCTGCCTGCTGTCTGTCAGCATGAAGTGTTTAAATTGAAGTATCCTACGAGTAGTTCGGCCATACATACTACATTTGTGACCGCATGCACAAATTCCTTTGTAAAACATTGGCTCCCTCTTGTGGACCACTGACTTTTAATTATGTGGTGTATGATATGTATTTCAATAAAGAAGGAAAAATGGTGTCTGTGATGATCTTGAATGTGCTAGTCTTGTCTATTTTGTCTTGTACTGTGTGAGTAGTATTCTAATGCTTTTGACCAACTGGGTGCGCTGCTGCTGCTGCCTGCCTGCCTGCCTGCAGTAGATAGAATCTATGCACGGAACCTTCACCTGCTGCTGCTGTCACAATGGGGCCTTCAGCCATTGACTCCGGAACTCTCACGTGTCACAATGGGCTCTGGACTTATCTAAGGCAGAGAAAAATGGCGCCGTCTTCAGTCTGCTGCTGGAACAGCAGCAGACCACATGGCAGGGGGATTGTCTTTTTTTTTTTTAAAGGGGCAATTTGCAGACTTGCACTAATAGTTGCACTCTGGAGCGCCAAAGGGATGGAGGGTGTGTTCAGATGGGCGGAGTTATGCAGATCAGGCGGAGTTATGCAGATTAGGCGGAGTTAGGCAGATTTTTTAAAAACGCGTTGGGCCCAACTTGAACACACCCCCACACACCCCCACACACCCCCCACACGCCCCCACACACACCAGAACTGCCATTTGAGAAGGCATCCAGAGTTTAGAAAAAAAATGTCTTCCCCTGGGCAATCATCTTTTGGGCTCTCTCCACAGTGAGTCCTGGTTGTGGGCCATGGGGCGTCTGGAGTGGCAAACCATTTCAGGCTATCGCTTCTCGGCCTTTTGGCTAAGATCAAGTGTAGTATCTGTTCTTATCAGTTTAATATCTGATACGTCCCCTATTTGGGGACCATATATTAAATGGATTTTTAGAACAGGGAGCTGGAAATGGAGCTTGCTCTGTCCACTCCACGCATTGACCCGTTATTGCAGTATCTCCGGGAACAGTGCACCCCTTCTCTGATCCGGTTTCCAAAAACAGATTGAATTGAAATCAGCCCAGCAAGTTGTCATTTAACACTTTCTGAGAATTCTTTTCAGGGTCAAAGAAGCACGTTTCAGGTGGCAAATGTAGCAATTTGCTCAATTTCACTGGACCGTTTGCAACATTTCCTGTGCCTTGCTTTCACCTGTGCATGTTCAGCATTGGATTGCATCCAATATGCAATCAATCAATCAATCAATCAAGCAATCTTTGCTGGTTGCAACAGGTGTGTTAAGATGTAGGCCCGAATGAGGCCTTTGTAACAGTGTTGCTAATATATTGTGCCATCTACAAAATTAGGCCCCTGCCTGCTGTCTGTCAGCATGAAGTGTTTAAATTGAAGTATCCTACGAGTAGTTCGGCCATACATACTACATTTGTGACCGCATGCACAAATTCCTTTGTAAAACATTGGCTCCCTCTTGTGGACCACTGACTTTTAATTATGTGGTGTATGATATGTATTTCAATAAAGAAGGAAAAATGGTGTCTGTGATGATCTTGAATGTGCTAGTCTTGTCTATTTTGTCTTGTACTGTGTGAGTAGTATTCTAATGCTTTTGACCAACTGGGTGCGCTGCTGCTGCTGCCTGCCTGCCTGCCTGCAGTAGATAGAATCTATGCACGGAACCTTCACCTGCTGCTGCTGTCACAATGGGGCCTTCAGCCATTGACTCCGGAACTCTCACGTGTCACAATGGGCTCTGGACTTATCTAAGGCAGAGAAAAATGGCGCCGTCTTCAGTCTGCTGCTGGAACAGCAGCAGACCACATGGCAGGGGGATTGTCTTTTTTTTTTTTAAAGGGGCAATTTGCAGACTTGCACTAATAGTTGCACTCTGGAGCGCCAAAGGGATGGAGGGTGTGTTCAGATGGGCGGAGTTATGCAGATCAGGCGGAGTTATGCAGATTAGGCGGAGTTAGGCAGATTTTTTAAAAACGCGTTGGGCCCAACTTGAACACACCCCCACACACCCCCACACACCCCCCACACGCCCCCACACACACCAGAACTGCCATTTGAGAAGGCATCCAGAGTTTAGAAAAAAAATGTCTTCCCCTGGGCAATCATCTTTTGGGCTCTCTCCACAGTGAGTCCTGGTTGTGGGCCATGGGGCGTCTGGAGTGGCAAACCATTTCAGGCTATCGCTTCTCGGCCTTTTGGCTAAGATCAAGTGTAGTATCTGTTCTTATCAGTTTAATATCTGATACGTCCCCTATTTGGGGACCATATATTAAATGGATTTTTAGAACAGGGAGCTGGAAATGGAGCTTGCTCTGTCCACTCCACGCATTGACCCGTTATTGCAGTATCTCCGGGAACAGTGCACCCCTTCTCTGATCCGGTTTCCAAAAACAGATTGAATTGAAATCAGCCCAGCAAGTTGTCATTTAACACTTTCTGAGAATTCTTTTCAGGGTCAAAGAAGCACGTTTCAGGTGGCAAATGTAGCAATTTGCTCAATTTCACTGGACCGTTTGCAACATTTCCTGTGCCTTGCTTTCACCTGTGCATGTTCAGCATTGGATTGCATCCAATATGCAATCAATCAATCAATCAATCAAGCAATCTTTGCTGGTTGCAACAGGTGTGTTAAGATGTAGGCCCGAATGAGGCCTTTGTAACAGTGTTGCTAATATATTGTGCCATCTACAAAATTAGGCCCCTGCCTGCTGTCTGTCAGCATGAAGTGTTTAAATTGAAGTATCCTACGAGTAGTTCGGCCATACATACTACATTTGTGACCGCATGCACAAATTCCTTTGTAAAACATTGGCTCCCTCTTGTGGACCACTGACTTTTAATTATGTGGTGTATGATATGTATTTCAATAAAGAAGGAAAAATGGTGTCTGTGATGATCTTGAATGTGCTAGTCTTGTCTATTTTGTCTTGTACTGTGTGAGTAGTATTCTAATGCTTTTGACCAACTGGGTGCGCTGCTGCTGCTGCCTGCCTGCCTGCCTGCAGTAGATAGAATCTATGCACGGAACCTTCACCTGCTGCTGCTGTCACAATGGGGCCTTCAGCCATTGACTCCGGAACTCTCACGTGTCACAATGGGCTCTGGACTTATCTAAGGCAGAGAAAAATGGCGCCGTCTTCAGTCTGCTGCTGGAACAGCAGCAGACCACATGGCAGGGGGATTGTCTTTTTTTTTTTTAAAGGGGCAATTTGCAGACTTGCACTAATAGTTGCACTCTGGAGCGCCAAAGGGATGGAGGGTGTGTTCAGATGGGCGGAGTTATGCAGATCAGGCGGAGTTATGCAGATTAGGCGGAGTTAGGCAGATTTTTTAAAAACGCGTTGGGCCCAACTTGAACACACCCCCACACACCCCCACACACCCCCACACGCCCCCACACACACCAGAACTGCCATTTGAGAAGGCATCCAGAGTTTAGAAAAAAAATGTCTTCCCCTGGGCAATCATCTTTTGGGCTCTCTCCACAGTGAGTCCTGGTTGTGGGCCATGGGGCGTCTGGAGTGGCAAACCATTTCAGGCTATCGCTTCTCGGCCTTTTGGCTAAGATCAAGTGTAGTATCTGTTCTTATCAGTTTAATATCTGATACGTCCCCTATTTGGGGACCATATATTAAATGGATTTTTAGAACAGGGAGCTGGAAATGGAGCTTGCTCTGTCCACTCCACGCATTGACCCGTTATTGCAGTATCTCCGGGAACAGTGCACCCCTTCTCTGATCCGGTTTCCAAAAACAGATTGAATTGAAATCAGCCCAGCAAGTTGTCATTTAACACTTTCTGAGAATTCTTTTCAGGGTCAAAGAAGCACGTTTCAGGTGGCAAATGTAGCAATTTGCTCAATTTCACTGGACCGTTTGCAACATTTCCTGTGCCTTGCTTTCACCTGTGCATGTTCAGCATTGGATTGCATCCAATATGCAATCAATCAATCAATCAATCAAGCAATCTTTGCTGGTTGCAACAGGTGTGTTAAGATGTAGGCCCGAATGAGGCCTTTGTAACAGTGTTGCTAATATATTGTGCCATCTACAAAATTAGGCCCCTGCCTGCTGTCTGTCAGCATGAAGTGTTTAAATTGAAGTATCCTACGAGTAGTTCGGCCATACATACTACATTTGTGACCGCATGCACAAATTCCTTTGTAAAACATTGGCTCCCTCTTGTGGACCACTGACTTTTAATTATGTGGTGTATGATATGTATTTCAATAAAGAAGGAAAAATGGTGTCTGTGATGATCTTGAATGTGCTAGTCTTGTCTATTTTGTCTTGTACTGTGTGAGTAGTATTCTAATGCTTTTGACCAACTGGGTGCGCTGCTGCTGCTGCCTGCCTGCCTGCCTGCAGTAGATAGAATCTATGCACGGAACCTTCACCTGCTGCTGCTGTCACAATGGGGCCTTCAGCCATTGACTCCGGAACTCTCACGTGTCACAATGGGCTCTGGACTTATCTAAGGCAGAGAAAAATGGCGCCGTCTTCAGTCTGCTGCTGGAACAGCAGCAGACCACATGGCAGGGGGATTGTCTTTTTTTTTTTTAAAGGGGCAATTTGCAGACTTGCACTAATAGTTGCACTCTGGAGCGCCAAAGGGATGGAGGGTGTGTTCAGATGGGCGGAGTTATGCAGATCAGGCGGAGTTATGCAGATTAGGCGGAGTTAGGCAGATTTTTTAAAAACGCGTTGGGCCCAACTTGAACACACCCCCACACACCCCCACACACCCCCCACACGCCCCCACACACACCAGAACTGCCATTTGAGAAGGCATCCAGAGTTTAGAAAAAAAATGTCTTCCCCTGGGCAATCATCTTTTGGGCTCTCTCCACAGTGAGTCCTGGTTGTGGGCCATGGGGCGTCTGGAGTGGCAAACCATTTCAGGCTATCGCTTCTCGGCCTTTTGGCTAAGATCAAGTGTAGTATCTGTTCTTATCAGTTTAATATCTGATACGTCCCCTATTTGGGGACCATATATTAAATGGATTTTTAGAACAGGGAGCTGGAAATGGAGCTTGCTCTGTCCACTCCACGCATTGACCCGTTATTGCAGTATCTCCGGGAACAGTGCACCCCTTCTCTGATCCGGTTTCCAAAAACAGATTGAATTGAAATCAGCCCAGCAAGTTGTCATTTAACACTTTCTGAGAATTCTTTTCAGGGTCAAAGAAGCACGTTTCAGGTGGCAAATGTAGCAATTTGCTCAATTTCACTGGACCGTTTGCAACATTTCCTGTGCCTTGCTTTCACCTGTGCATGTTCAGCATTGGATTGCATCCAATATGCAATCAATCAATCAATCAATCAAGCAATCTTTGCTGGTTGCAACAGGTGTGTTAAGATGTAGGCCCGAATGAGGCCTTTGTAACAGTGTTGCTAATATATTGTGCCATCTACAAAATTAGGCCCCTGCCTGCTGTCTGTCAGCATGAAGTGTTTAAATTGAAGTATCCTACGAGTAGTTCGGCCATACATACTACATTTGTGACCGCATGCACAAATTCCTTTGTAAAACATTGGCTCCCTCTTGTGGACCACTGACTTTTAATTATGTGGTGTATGATATGTATTTCAATAAAGAAGGAAAAATGGTGTCTGTGATGATCTTGAATGTGCTAGTCTTGTCTATTTTGTCTTGTACTGTGTGAGTAGTATTCTAATGCTTTTGACCAACTGGGTGCGCTGCTGCTGCTGCCTGCCTGCCTGCCTGCAGTAGATAGAATCTATGCACGGAACCTTCACCTGCTGCTGCTGTCACAATGGGGCCTTCAGCCATTGACTCCGGAACTCTCACGTGTCACAATGGGCTCTGGACTTATCTAAGGCAGAGAAAAATGGCGCCGTCTTCAGTCTGCTGCTGGAACAGCAGCAGACCACATGGCAGGGGGATTGTCTTTTTTTTTTTTAAAGGGGCAATTTGCAGACTTGCACTAATAGTTGCACTCTGGAGCGCCAAAGGGATGGAGGGTGTGTTCAGATGGGCGGAGTTATGCAGATCAGGCGGAGTTATGCAGATTAGGCGGAGTTAGGCAGATTTTTTAAAAACGCGTTGGGCCCAACTTGAACACACCCCCACACACCCCCACACACCCCCCACACGCCCCCACACACACCAGAACTGCCATTTGAGAAGGCATCCAGAGTTTAGAAAAAAAATGTCTTCCCCTGGGCAATCATCTTTTGGGCTCTCTCCACAGTGAGTCCTGGTTGTGGGCCATGGGGCGTCTGGAGTGGCAAACCATTTCAGGCTATCGCTTCTCGGCCTTTTGGCTAAGATCAAGTGTAGTATCTGTTCTTATCAGTTTAATATCTGATACGTCCCCTATTTGGGGACCATATATTAAATGGATTTTTAGAACAGGGAGCTGGAAATGGAGCTTGCTCTGTCCACTCCACGCATTGACCCGTTATTGCAGTATCTCCGGGAACAGTGCACCCCTTCTCTGATCCGGTTTCCAAAAACAGATTGAATTGAAATCAGCCCAGCAAGTTGTCATTTAACACTTTCTGAGAATTCTTTTCAGGGTCAAAGAAGCACGTTTCAGGTGGCAAATGTAGCAATTTGCTCAATTTCACTGGACCGTTTGCAACATTTCCTGTGCCTTGCTTTCACCTGTGCATGTTCAGCATTGGATTGCATCCAATATGCAATCAATCAATCAATCAATCAAGCAATCTTTGCTGGTTGCAACAGGTGTGTTAAGATGTAGGCCCGAATGAGGCCTTTGTAACAGTGTTGCTAATATATTGTGCCATCTACAAAATTAGGCCCCTGCCTGCTGTCTGTCAGCATGAAGTGTTTAAATTGAAGTATCCTACGAGTAGTTCGGCCATACATACTACATTTGTGACCGCATGCACAAATTCCTTTGTAAAACATTGGCTCCCTCTTGTGGACCACTGACTTTTAATTATGTGGTGTATGATATGTATTTCAATAAAGAAGGAAAAATGGTGTCTGTGATGATCTTGAATGTGCTAGTCTTGTCTATTTTGTCTTGTACTGTGTGAGTAGTATTCTAATGCTTTTGACCAACTGGGTGCGCTGCTGCTGCTGCCTGCCTGCCTGCCTGCAGTAGATAGAATCTATGCACGGAACCTTCACCTGCTGCTGCTGTCACAATGGGGCCTTCAGCCATTGACTCCGGAACTCTCACGTGTCACAATGGGCTCTGGACTTATCTAAGGCAGAGAAAAATGGCGCCGTCTTCAGTCTGCTGCTGGAACAGCAGCAGACCACATGGCAGGGGGATTGTCTTTTTTTTTTTTAAAGGGGCAATTTGCAGACTTGCACTAATAGTTGCACTCTGGAGCGCCAAAGGGATGGAGGGTGTGTTCAGATGGGCGGAGTTATGCAGATCAGGCGGAGTTATGCAGATTAGGCGGAGTTAGGCAGATTTTTTAAAAACGCGTTGGGCCCAACTTGAACACACCCCCACACACCCCCACACACCCCCCACACGCCCCCACACACACCAGAACTGCCATTTGAGAAGGCATCCAGAGTTTAGAAAAAAAATGTCTTCCCCTGGGCAATCATCTTTTGGGCTCTCTCCACAGTGAGTCCTGGTTGTGGGCCATGGGGCGTCTGGAGTGGCAAACCATTTCAGGCTATCGCTTCTCGGCCTTTTGGCTAAGATCAAGTGTAGTATCTGTTCTTATCAGTTTAATATCTGATACGTCCCCTATTTGGGGACCATATATTAAATGGATTTTTAGAACAGGGAGCTGGAAATGGAGCTTGCTCTGTCCACTCCACGCATTGACCCGTTATTGCAGTATCTCCGGGAACAGTGCACCCCTTCTCTGATCCGGTTTCCAAAAACAGATTGAATTGAAATCAGCCCAGCAAGTTGTCATTTAACACTTTCTGAGAATTCTTTTCAGGGTCAAAGAAGCACGTTTCAGGTGGCAAATGTAGCAATTTGCTCAATTTCACTGGACCGTTTGCAACATTTCCTGTGCCTTGCTTTCACCTGTGCATGTTCAGCATTGGATTGCATCCAATATGCAATCAATCAATCAATCAATCAAGCAATCTTTGCTGGTTGCAACAGGTGTGTTAAGATGTAGGCCCGAATGAGGCCTTTGTAACAGTGTTGCTAATATATTGTGCCATCTACAAAATTAGGCCCCTGCCTGCTGTCTGTCAGCATGAAGTGTTTAAATTGAAGTATCCTACGAGTAGTTCGGCCATACATACTACATTTGTGACCGCATGCACAAATTCCTTTGTAAAACATTGGCTCCCTCTTGTGGACCACTGACTTTTAATTATGTGGTGTATGATATGTATTTCAATAAAGAAGGAAAAATGGTGTCTGTGATGATCTTGAATGTGCTAGTCTTGTCTATTTTGTCTTGTACTGTGTGAGTAGTATTCTAATGCTTTTGACCAACTGGGTGCGCTGCTGCTGCTGCCTGCCTGCCTGCCTGCAGTAGATAGAATCTATGCACGGAACCTTCACCTGCTGCTGCTGTCACAATGGGGCCTTCAGCCATTGACTCCGGAACTCTCACGTGTCACAATGGGCTCTGGACTTATCTAAGGCAGAGAAAAATGGCGCCGTCTTCAGTCTGCTGCTGGAACAGCAGCAGACCACATGGCAGGGGGATTGTCTTTTTTTTTTTTAAAGGGGCAATTTGCAGACTTGCACTAATAGTTGCACTCTGGAGCGCCAAAGGGATGGAGGGTGTGTTCAGATGGGCGGAGTTATGCAGATCAGGCGGAGTTATGCAGATTAGGCGGAGTTAGGCAGATTTTTTAAAAACGCGTTGGGCCCAACTTGAACACACCCCCACACACCCCCACACACCCCCCACACGCCCCCACACACACCAGAACTGCCATTTGAGAAGGCATCCAGAGTTTAGAAAAAAAATGTCTTCCCCTGGGCAATCATCTTTTGGGCTCTCTCCACAGTGAGTCCTGGTTGTGGGCCATGGGGCGTCTGGAGTGGCAAACCATTTCAGGCTATCGCTTCTCGGCCTTTTGGCTAAGATCAAGTGTAGTATCTGTTCTTATCAGTTTAATATCTGATACGTCCCCTATTTGGGGACCATATATTAAATGGATTTTTAGAACAGGGAGCTGGAAATGGAGCTTGCTCTGTCCACTCCACGCATTGACCCGTTATTGCAGTATCTCCGGGAACAGTGCACCCCTTCTCTGATCCGGTTTCCAAAAACAGATTGAATTGAAATCAGCCCAGCAAGTTGTCATTTAACACTTTCTGAGAATTCTTTTCAGGGTCAAAGAAGCACGTTTCAGGTGGCAAATGTAGCAATTTGCTCAATTTCACTGGACCGTTTGCAACATTTCCTGTGCCTTGCTTTCACCTGTGCATGTTCAGCATTGGATTGCATCCAATATGCAATCAATCAATCAATCAATCAAGCAATCTTTGCTGGTTGCAACAGGTGTGTTAAGATGTAGGCCCGAATGAGGCCTTTGTAACAGTGTTGCTAATATATTGTGCCATCTACAAAATTAGGCCCCTGCCTGCTGTCTGTCAGCATGAAGTGTTTAAATTGAAGTATCCTACGAGTAGTTCGGCCATACATACTACATTTGTGACCGCATGCACAAATTCCTTTGTAAAACATTGGCTCCCTCTTGTGGACCACTGACTTTTAATTATGTGGTGTATGATATGTATTTCAATAAAGAAGGAAAAATGGTGTCTGTGATGATCTTGAATGTGCTAGTCTTGTCTATTTTGTCTTGTACTGTGTGAGTAGTATTCTAATGCTTTTGACCAACTGGGTGCGCTGCTGCTGCTGCCTGCCTGCCTGCCTGCAGTAGATAGAATCTATGCACGGAACCTTCACCTGCTGCTGCTGTCACAATGGGGCCTTCAGCCATTGACTCCGGAACTCTCACGTGTCACAATGGGCTCTGGACTTATCTAAGGCAGAGAAAAATGGCGCCGTCTTCAGTCTGCTGCTGGAACAGCAGCAGACCACATGGCAGGGGGATTGTCTTTTTTTTTTTAAAGGGGCAATTTGCAGACTTGCACTAATAGTTGCACTCTGGAGCGCCAAAGGGATGGAGGGTGTGTTCAGATGGGCGGAGTTATGCAGATCAGGCGGAGTTATGCAGATTAGGCGGAGTTAGGCAGATTTTTTAAAAACGCGTTGGGCCCAACTTGAACACACCCCCACACACCCCCACACACCCCCCACACGCCCCCACACACACCAGAACTGCCATTTGAGAAGGCATCCAGAGTTTAGAAAAAAAATGTCTTCCCCTGGGCAATCATCTTTTGGGCTCTCTCCACAGTGAGTCCTGGTTGTGGGCCATGGGGCGTCTGGAGTGGCAAACCATTTCAGGCTATCGCTTCTCGGCCTTTTGGCTAAGATCAAGTGTAGTATCTGTTCTTATCAGTTTAATATCTGATACGTCCCCTATTTGGGGACCATATATTAAATGGATTTTTAGAACAGGGAGCTGGAAATGGAGCTTGCTCTGTCCACTCCACGCATTGACCCGTTATTGCAGTATCTCCGGGAACAGTGCACCCCTTCTCTGATCCGGTTTCCAAAAACAGATTGAATTGAAATCAGCCCAGCAAGTTGTCATTTAACACTTTCTGAGAATTCTTTTCAGGGTCAAAGAAGCACGTTTCAGGTGGCAAATGTAGCAATTTGCTCAATTTCACTGGACCGTTTGCAACATTTCCTGTGCCTTGCTTTCACCTGTGCATGTTCAGCATTGGATTGCATCCAATATGCAATCAATCAATCAATCAATCAAGCAATCTTTGCTGGTTGCAACAGGTGTGTTAAGATGTAGGCCCGAATGAGGCCTTTGTAACAGTGTTGCTAATATATTGTGCCATCTACAAAATTAGGCCCCTGCCTGCTGTCTGTCAGCATGAAGTGTTTAAATTGAAGTATCCTACGAGTAGTTCGGCCATACATACTACATTTGTGACCGCATGCACAAATTCCTTTGTAAAACATTGGCTCCCTCTTGTGGACCACTGACTTTTAATTATGTGGTGTATGATATGTATTTCAATAAAGAAGGAAAAATGGTGTCTGTGATGATCTTGAATGTGCTAGTCTTGTCTATTTTGTCTTGTACTGTGTGAGTAGTATTCTAATGCTTTTGACCAACTGGGTGCGCTGCTGCTGCTGCCTGCCTGCCTGCCTGCAGTAGATAGAATCTATGCACGGAACCTTCACCTGCTGCTGCTGTCACAATGGGGCCTTCAGCCATTGACTCCGGAACTCTCACGTGTCACAATGGGCTCTGGACTTATCTAAGGCAGAGAAAAATGGCGCCGTCTTCAGTCTGCTGCTGGAACAGCAGCAGACCACATGGCAGGGGGATTGTCTTTTTTTTTTTTAAAGGGGCAATTTGCAGACTTGCACTAATAGTTGCACTCTGGAGCGCCAAA
>NW_027194300.1:0-71168 GCF_032444005.1 Ranitomeya imitator
TGCATTTTATGCATTGGTAAAAGCACTATGATGAAAAGTGTGATATGTTTTCAGGTATCTCCTATACTAATAGAGCCACATGCTCACCGGTTTGCCACATGATGTAGGCCTATGGACTGAACAAGAAACCACCAAAAATTTTAACCAGTCATCGTTCTCACAACACTGAGGACCAGTCATTCGAAATGACTTCTCCATGCATTTTATGCATTGGTAAAAGCACTATGATGAAAAGTGTGATATGTTTTCAGGTATCTCCTATACTAATAGAGCCACATGCTCACCGGTTTGCCACATGATGTAGGCCTATGGACTGAACAAGAAACCACCAAAAATTTTAACCAGTCATCGTTCTCACAACACTGAGGACCAGTCATTCGAAATGACTTCTCCATGCATTTTATGCATTGGTAAAAGCACTATGATTGAAAAGTGTGATATGTTTTCAGGTATCTCCTATACTAATAGAGCCACATGCTCACCGGTTTGCCACATGATGTAGGCCTATGGACTGAACAAGAAACCACCAAAAATTTTAACCAGTCATCGTTCTCACAACACTGAGGACCAGTCATTCGAAATGACTTCATGCATTTTATGCATTGGTAAAAGCACTATGATGAAAAGTGTGATATGTTTTCAGGTATCTCCTATACTAATAGAGCCACATGCTCACCGGTTTGCCACATGATGTAGGCCTATGGACTGAACAAGAAACCACCAAAAATTTTAACCAGTCATCGTTCTCACAACACTGAGGACCAGTCATTCGAAATGACTTCTCCATGCATTTTATGCATTGGTAAAAGCACTATGATGAAAAGTGTGATATGTTTTCAGGTATCTCCTATACTAATAGAGCCACATGCTCACCGGTTTGCCACATGATGTAGGCCTATGGACTGAACAAGAAACCACCAAAAATTTTAACCAGTCATCGTTCTCACAACACTGAGGACCAGTCATTCGAAATGACTTCTCCATGCATTTTATGCATTGGTAAAAGCACTATGATGAAAAGTGTGATATGTTTTCAGGTATCTCCTATACTAATAGAGCCACATGCTCACCGGTTTGCCACATGATGTAGGCCTATGGACTGAACAAGAAACCACCAAAAATTTTAACCAGTCATCGTTCTCACAACACTGAGGACCAGTCATTCGAAATGACTTCTCCATGCATTTTATGCATTGGTAAAAGCACTATGATGAAAAGTGTGATATGTTTTCAGGTATCTACTATACTAATAGAGCCACATGCTCACCGGTTTGCCACATGATGTAGGCCTATGGACTGAACAAGAAACCACCAAAAATTTTAACCAGTCATCGTTCTCACAACACTGAGGACCATGTTGTGAATTCTGTGGCTGAGTTCACTTCTGTGGTCACAAGTGGTATTGCAGTCTCTTGGCTTCCTCCCTCAGGTGTTTTGGTGAGCTCGTTGGCTGCCTTGCTATTTAGCTCCACCTGAGTCTGTCTTCCTTGCTCCTTGTCAATGTTCCAGTGTTGGATCTGAGCTACTGCATCTTTCCTTGGGCCTGCTGCTCTGCTAGATAAGTGCTTCTAGTTTGTTTTCTGTTTTTTCTGTCCAGCTTGCTATTAACTTTTGCTGGAAGCTCTGAGAAGCAAAGGGGTGCACCGCCGTGCTGTTAGTTCGGCACGGTGGGTCTTTTTGCCCCTTTGCGTGGTTTTCGTTTTAGGGTTTTTTGTAGACTGCATAGTTCTCTTTGCTATCCTCGCTCTGTCTAGAATATCGGGCCTCACTTTGCTGAATCTATTTCATTCCTACGTTTGTCTTTTCATCTTGCTAACAGTTATTATATGTGGGGGCTGCCTATTCCTTTGGGGTATTTCTCTGAGGTAAGTCAGGCTTGTATTTCTATCTTCAGGCTAGTCAGCTCCTCAGGCAGTGTCGAGTTGCATAGGTAGTGTTAGGCGCAATCCACTGCTGCTTATAGTTGTGTGAGGATAGATCAGGTACTGCAGTCTACAGAGATTCCACATCTCAGAGCTCGTCCTATTGTTTTTGGTTATTGCCAGATCTCTGTATGTGCGCTGATTACTGCACGCTGTGTTGCCTGATTGCCAGCCATAACAGTACAAGGAGCCACACCAATGATTCCCAATAGAGGGAAAAAAGAAATCCTGACATCATTTTTTTTTCTTAGCTCTGTCTTCAGTCTTTTTTTCCCCTAGACATTAGAGTGCTTCAGGACACAGCTGTGGACATGGATATTCAGGCTCTGTGCTCCTCAATGGATAATCTCGTTGTAAATGTACAAAAGATTCAAGATACTATTGATCAGAAATCGATGCTAGAACCAAGAATTCCGATTCCTGATTTGTTTTTTGGTGACAGAACTAAGTTCCTGAGCTTCAGAAATAATTGTAAGCTATTTTTGGCCTTGAAACCTCATTCTTCTGGTAATCCTATTCAACAGGTTTTGATTATTATTTCTTTTTTGCGCGGCGATCCACAGGACTGGGCGTTTTCTCTTGCACCAGGAGATTCTGCATTGAGTAATGTTGATGCATTTTTCCAGGCGCTGGGATTGCTTTACGATGAGCCTAATTCAGTGGATCAGGCTGAAAAAAATCTGCTGGCTTTATGCCAGGGTCAGGATGATGTAGAAGTATATTGTCAGAAATTTAGGAGGTGGTCAGTACTCACTCTGTGGAATGAATCTGCACTAGCGGCCTTGTTCAGAAAGGGTCTCTCTGAAGCTCTTAAGGATGTAATGGTGGGATTTCCTATGCCTGCTGGTTTGAATGAGTCTATGTCCTTGGCCATTCAGATCGGTCGTCGCTTGCGCGAGCGTAAATCTGTGCACCATCTGGCGGTATTGTCTGAGAGTAAACCTGAGCCTATGCAGTGCGACAGGACTATGACTAAAGTAGAACGGCAAGAACACAGACGTCTGAACAGACTGTGTTTCTATTGTGGTGATTCTACTCATGCTATTTCTAATTGTCCTAAACGCACTAGGCGGTTCGATAGCTCTGCCGTTATTGGTACTGTACAGTCCAAATTCCTTTTGTCCATTACCTTAATGTGCTCTTTGTCATCGTATTCTGTCATGGCGTTTGTGGATTCAGGCGCTGCCCTGAATCTGATGGATTTGGATTATGCTAAACGTTGTGGATTTTTCTTGGAGCCTTTGCGGTGTCCTATTCCGTTGAGAGGAATTGATGCTACACCTTTGGCCAAGAATAAGCCTCAGTACTGGGCCCAGCTGACCATGTGCATGGCTCCTGCACATCAGGAAGTTATTCGCTTTCTGGTACTGCATAATTTGCATGATGTGGTCGTGTTGGGGTTGCCATGGCTACAAACCCATAATCCAGTATTGGATTGGAACTCTATGTCGGTAACCAGCTGGGGTTGTCAGGGAGTACATGGTGATGTTCCATTTTTGTCAATTTCGTCATCCATTCCTTCTGACATCCCAGAGTTCTTGTCGGACTTTCAGGATGTATTTGAAGAGTCCAAGTCTGATGCCCTACCTCCGCATAGGAATTGTGATTGTGCTATCGATTTGATTCCTGGTAGTAAATTCCCTAAGGGTCGTTTATTTAATTTGTCCGTACCTGAACACACCGCTATGCGCAGTTATGTGAAGGAGTCCCTGGAGAAGGGACATATTCGCCCATCGTCGTCACCATTGGGAGCAGGGTTCTTTTTTGTAGCCAAGAAGGATGGTTCGCTAAGACCGTGTATTGATTACCGCCTTCTTAATAAGATCACTGTTAAGTTTCAGTATCCCTTGCCATTGATTTCTGACTTGTTTGCTCGGATTAAGGGGGCTAGTTGGTTTACTAAGATTGATCTTCGTGGTGCGTATAATCTGGTGAGAATCAGGCAGGGAGATGAATGGAAAACGGCATTTAATACGCCCGAGGGTCATTTTGAGTATCTGGTGATGCCGTTCGGACTTGCCAATGCTCCATCTGTTTTTCAGTCTTTTATGCATGACATTTTCCGTGAGTATCTGGATAAATTCTTGATTGTTTACTTGGATGACATTTTGATCTTCTCAGATGATTGGGAGTCTCATGTGAAGCAAGTCAGAATGGTTTTCCAGGTACTGCGTGCTAATTCCTTGTTCGTGAAGGGATCAAAGTGTCTCTTCGGTGTGCAGAAAGTTTCATTTTTGGGGTTCATCTTTTCCCCTTCTACTATCGAGATGGATCCGGTTAAGGTTCAGGCCATCCAGGATTGGACTCAGCCGACATCTCTAAAAAGTCTGCAGAAATTCCTGGGCTTTGCTAATTTTTATCGTCGCTTCATCTGTAATTTTTCTAGCATTGCCAGACCATTGACCGATTTGACCAAGAAGGGTGCTGATTTGGTTAATTGGTCTTCTGCTGCCGTGGAAGCTTTTCAGGAGTTGAAGCGTCGTTTTTGCTGTGCCCCTGTGTTGTGTCAACCTGATGTTTCTCTTCCGTTCCAGGTCGAGGTTGATGCTTCTGAGATTGGTGCAGGGGCGGTTTTGTCACAGAGAGGTTCTGGTTGCTCAGTGTTCAAACCATGTGCTTTCTTTTCCAGGAAATTTTCTGCTGCTGAGCGTAATTATGATGTGGGCAACCGAGAGTTGCTGGCCATGAAGTGGGCATTCGAGGAGTGGCGTCATTGGCTTGAGGGTGCTAAGCATCGCGTGGTGGTTTTGACTGATCATAAGAACCTTACTTATCTTGAGTCTGCCAAGCGCTTGAATCCTAGACAGGCCCGTTGGTCGTTATTTTTTGCTCGTTTTGATTTTGTGATTTCATACCTTCCGGGCTCTAAAAATGTGAAGGCGGATGCTCTGTCTAGGAGTTTTGTGCCCGACTCTCCGGGGTTATCTGAGCCGGCGAGTATCCTCAAGGAAGGAGTCATTGTGTCTGCCATCTCCCCTGATTTGCGGAGAGTGTTGCAGAAATTTCAGGCTAATAAACCTGATCGTTGTCCGGCCGAGAAACTGTTCGTCCCTGATAGGTGGACTAGTAAAGTTATCTCTGAACTTCATTGTTCGGTGCTGGCCGGTCATCCAGGAATCTTTGGTACCAGGGAGTTGGTTGCTAGATCCTTCTGGTGGCCATCTCTGTCACGGGATGTGCGTGCTTTTGTGCAGTCCTGTGGAATTTGTGCTAGGGCTAAGCCCTGCTGTTCACGTGCCAGTGGGTTGCTTTTGCCCTTGCCGGTCCCGAAGAGGCCTTGGACACATATTTCGATGGATTTCATTTCTGACCTTCCCGTTTCTCAAAAAATGTCGGTCATTTGGGTGGTCTGTGATCGCTTTTCTAAAATGGTCCATCTGGTGCCCTTGGTTAAATTGCCTTCCTCCTCTGATTTGGTGCCTTTGTTCTTCCAGCATGTGGTTCGTTTACATGGCATTCCTGAGAATATTGTTTCTGACAGAGGTTCCCAGTTTGTCTCGAGGTTCTGGCGAGCCTTTTGTGGTAGGATGGGCATTGACCTATCTTTCTCCTCGGCCTTCCATCCTCAGACTAATGGCCAGACCGAACGAACCAATCAGACCTTGGAAACATATCTGAGATGTTTTGTTTCCGCTGATCAGGATGATTGGGTGTCATTTTTGCCGTTGGCTGAGTTCGCCCTTAATAATCGGGCCAGCTCGGCTACCTTGGTCTCTCCATTTTTCTGCAATTCTGGGTTCCATCCTCGTTTCTCTTCAGGACAGGTTGAGTCTTCGGACTGTCCTGGTGTGGATTCTGTGGTGGACAGGTTGCAGCAGATCTGGACTCAGGTAGTGGACAATTTGACCTTGTCCCAGGAGAAGGCTCAGCTTTTCGCTAATCGCAGACGCCGTGTGGGACCCCGACTTCGTGTTGGGGATCTGGTTTGGTTATCTTCTCGTCATATTCCTATGAAGGTTTCCTCTCCTAAATTTAAACCTCGTTTTATTGGTCCGTATAGGATTTCTGAGATTCTCAATCCGGTGTCTTTTCGTCTGACCCTCCCAGACTCCTTTTCCATACATAATGTATTCCATAGGTCGTTGTTGAGGAGATACGTGGCACCTATGGTTCCATCTGTGGAGCCTCCTGCCCCTGTTTTGGTGGAGGGGGAATTGGAGTATATTGTGGAGAAGATTTTGGATTCTCGTGTCTCTAGACGGAAACTCCAGTATCTGGTCAAATGGAAGGGTTATGCTCAGGAAGATAATTCCTGGGTTTTTGCCTCTGATGTCCATGCCCCAGATCTTGTTCGTGCCTTTCATGTGGCTCATCCTGGTCGGCCTGGGGGTTCTGGTGAGGGTTCGGTGACCCCTCCTCAAGGGGGGGGTACTGTTGTGAATTCTGTGGCTGAGTTCACTTCTGTGGTCACAAGTGGTATTGCAGTCTCTGGGCTTCCTCCCTCAGGTGTTTTGGTGAGCTCGTTGGCTGCCTTGCTATTTAGCTCCACCTGAGTCTGTCTTCCTTGCTCCTTGTCAATGTTCCAGTGTTGGATCTGAGCTACTGCATCTTTCCTTGGGCCTGCTGCTCTGCTAGATAAGTGCTTCTAGTTTGTTTTCTGTTTTTTCTGTCCAGCTTGCTATTAACTTTTGCTGGAAGCTCTGAGAAGCAAAGGGGTGCACCGCCGTGCTGTTAGTTCGGCACGGTGGGTCTTTTTGCCCCTTTGCGTGGTTTTCGTTTTAGGGTTTTTTGTAGACTGCATAGTTCTCTTTGCTATCCTCGCTCTGTCTAGAATATCGGGCCTCACTTTGCTGAATCTATTTCATTCCTACGTTTGTCTTTTCATCTTGCTAACAGTTATTATATGTGGGGGCTGCCTATTCCTTTGGGGTATTTCTCTGAGGTAAGTCAGGCTTGTATTTCTATCTTCAGGCTAGTCAGCTCCTCAGGCAGTGTCGAGTTGCATAGGTAGTGTTAGGCGCAATCCACTGCTGCTTATAGTTGTGTGAGGATAGATCAGGTACTGCAGTCTACAGAGATTCCACATCTCAGAGCTCGTCCTATTGTTTTTGGTTATTGCCAGATCTCTGTATGTGCGCTGATTACTGCACGCTGTGTTGCCTGATTGCCAGCCATAACAGGACCAGTCATTCGAAATGACTTCTCCATGCATTTTATGCATTGGTAAAAGCACTATGATGAAAAGTGTGATATGTTTTCAGGTATCTCCTATACTAATAGAGCCACATGCTCACCGGTTTGCCACATGATGTAGGCCTATGGACTGAACAAGAAACCACCAAAAATTTTAACCAGTCATCGTTCTCACAACACTGAGGACCAGTCATTCGAAATGACTTCTCCATGCATTTTATGCATTGGTAAAAGCACTATGATGAAAAGTGTGATATGTTTTCAGGTATCTCCTATACTAATAGAGCCACATGCTCACCGGTTTGCCACATGATGTAGGCCTATGGACTGAACAAGAAACCACCAAAAATTTTAACCAGTCATCGTTCTCACAACACTGAGGACCAGTCATTCGAAATGACTTCTCCATGCATTTTATGCATTGGTAAAAGCACTATGATGAAAAGTGTGATATGTTTTCAGGTATCTCCTATACTAATAGAGCCACATGCTCACTGGTTTGCCACATGATGTAGGCCTATGGACTGAACAAGAAACCACCAAAAATTTTAACCAGTCATCGTTCTCACAACACTGAGGACCAGTCATTCGAAATGACTTCTCCATGCATTTTATGCATTGGTAAAAGCACTATGATGAAAAGTGTGATATGTTTTCAGGTATCTCCTATACTAATAGAGCCACATGCTCACCGGTTTGCCACATGATGTAGGCCTATGGACTGAACAAGAAACCACCAAAAATTTTAACCAGTCATCGTTCTCACAACACTGAGGACCAGTCATTCGAAATGACTTCTCCATGCATTTTATGCATTGGTAAAAGCACTATGATGAAAAGTGTGATATGTTTTCAGGTATCTCCTATACTAATAGAGCCACATGCTCACCGGTTTGCCACATGATGTAGGCCTATGGACTGAACAAGAAACCACCAAAAATTTTAACCACTCATCGTTCTCACAACACTGAGGACCAGTCATTCGAAATGACTTCTCCATGCATTTTATGCATTGGTAAAAGCACTATGATGAAAAGTGTGATATGTTTTCAGGTATCTCCTATACTAATAGAGCCACATGCTCACTGGTTTGCCACATGATGTAGGCCTATGGACTGAACAAGAAACCACCAAAAATTTTAACCAGTCATCGTTCTCACAACACTGAGGACCAGTCATTCGAAATGACTTCTCCATGCATTTTATGCATTGGTAAAAGCACTATGATGAAAAGTGTGATATGTTTTCAGGTATCTCCTATACTAATAGAGCCACATGCTCACCGGTTTGCCACATGATGTAGGCCTATGGACTGAACAAGAAACCACCAAAAATTTTAACCAGTCATCGTTCTCACAACACTGAGGACCAGTCATTCGAAATGACTTCTCCATGCATTTTATGCATTGGTAAAAGCACTATGATGAAAAGTGTGATATGTTTTCAGGTATCTCCTATACTAATAGAGCCACATGCTCACCGGTTTGCCACATGATGTAGGCCTATGGACTGAACAAGAAACCACCAAAAATTTTAACCACTCATCGTTCTCACAACACTGAGGACCAGTCATTCGAAATGACTTCTCCATGCATTTTATGCATTGGTAAAAGCACTATGATGAAAAGTGTGATATGTTTTCAGGTATCTCCTATACTAATAGAGCCACATGCTCACCGGTTTGCCACATGATGTAGGCCTATGGACTGAACAAGAAACCACCAAAAATTTTAACCAGTCATCGTTCTCACAACACTGAGGACCAGTCATTCGAAATGACTTCTCCATGCATTTTATGCATTGGTAAAAGCACTATGATGAAAAGTGTGATATGTTTTCAGGTATCTCCTATACTAATAGAGCCACATGCTCACCGGTTTGCCACATGATGTAGGCCTATGGACTGAACAAGAAACCACCAAAAATTTTAACCAGTCATCGTTCTCACAACACTGAGGACCAGTCATTCGAAATGACTTCTCCATGCATTTTATGCATTGGTAAAAGCACTATGATGAAAAGTGTGATATGTTTTCAGGTATCTCCTATACTAATATAGCCACATGCTCACCGGTTTGCCACATGATGTAGGCCTATGGACTGAACAAGAAACCACCAAAAATTTTAACCAGTCATCGTTCTCACAACACTGAGGACCAGTCATTCGAAATGACTTCTCCATGCATTTTATGCATTGGTAAAAGCACTATGATGAAAAGTGTGATATGTTTTCAGGTATCTCCTATACTAATAGAGCCACATGCTCACCGGTTTGCCACATGATGTAGGCCTATGGACTGAACAAGAAACCACCAAAAATTTTAACCAGTCATCGTTCTCACAACACTGAGGACCAGTCATTCGAAATGACTTCTCCATGCATTTTATGCATTGGTAAAAGCACTATGATGAAAAGTGTGATATGTTTTCAGGTATCTCCTATACTAATAGAACCACATGCTCACCGGTTTGCCACATGATGTAGGCCTATGGACTGAACAAGAAACCACCAAAAATTTTAACCAGTCATCGTTCTCACAACACTGAGGACCAGTCATTCGAAATGACTTCTCCATGCATTTTATGCATTGGTAAAAGCACTATGATGAAAAGTGTGATATGTTTTCAGGTATCTCCTATACTAATAGAGCCACATGCTCACCGGTTTGCCACATGATGTAGGCCTATGGACTGAACAAGAAACCACCAAAAATTTTAACCAGTCATCGTTCTCACAACACTGAGGACCAGTCATTCGAAATGACTTCTCCATGCATTTTATGCATTGGTAAAAGCACTATGATGAAAAGTGTGATATGTTTTCAGGTATCTCCTATACTAATAGAGCCACATGCTCACCGGTTTGCCACATGATGTAGGCCTATGGACTGAACAAGAAACCACCAAAAATTTTAACCAGTCATCGTTCTCACAACACTGAGGACCAGTCATTCGAAATGACTTCTCCATGCATTTTATGCATTGGTAAAAGCACTATGATGAAAAGTGTGATATGTTTTCAGGTATCTCCTATACTAATATAGCCACATGCTCACCGGTTTGCCACATGATGTAGGCCTATGGACTGAACAAGAAACCACCAAAAATTTTAACCAGTCATCGTTCTCACAACACTGAGGACCAGTCATTCGAAATGACTTCTCCATGCATTTTATGCATTGGTAAAAGCACTATGATGAAAAGTGTGATATGTTTTCAGGTATCTCCTATACTAATAGAGCCACATGCTCACCGGTTTGCCACATGATGTAGGCCTATGGACTGAACAAGAAACCACCAAAAATTTTAACCAGTCATCGTTCTCACAACACTGAGGACCAGTCATTCGAAATGACTTCTCCATGCATTTTATGCATTGGTAAAAGCACTATGATGAAAAGTGTGATATGTTTTCAGGTATCTCCTATACTAATAGAACCACATGCTCACCGGTTTGCCACATGATGTAGGCCTATGGACTGAACAAGAAACCACCAAAAATTTTAACCAGTCATCGTTCTCACAACACTGAGGACCAGTCATTCGAAATGACTTCTCCATGCATTTTATGCATTGGTAAAAGCACTATGATGAAAAGTGTGATATGTTTTCAGGTATCTCCTATACTAATAGAGCCACATGCTCACCGGTTTGCCACATGATGTAGGCCTATGGACTGAACAAGAAACCACCAAAAATTTTAACCAGTCATCGTTCTCACAACACTGAGGACCAGTCATTCGAAATGACTTCTCCATGCATTTTATGCATTGGTAAAAGCACTATGATGAAAAGTGTGATATGTTTTCAGGTATCTCCTATACTAATAGAGCCACATGCTCACCGGTTTGCCACATGATGTAGGCCTATGGACTGAACAAGAAACCACCAAAAATTTTAACCAGTCATCGTTCTCACAACACTGAGGACCAGTCATTCGAAATGACTTCTCCATGCATTTTATGCATTGGTAAAAGCACTATGATGAAAAGTGTGATATGTTTTCAGGTATCTCCTATACTAATAGAACCACATGCTCACCGGTTTGCCACATGATGTAGGCCTATGGACTGAACAAGAAACCACCAAAAATTTTAACCAGTCATCGTTCTCACAACACTGAGGACCAGTCATTCGAAATGACTTCTCCATGCATTTTATGCATTGGTAAAAGCACTATGATGAAAAGTGTGATATGTTTTCAGGTATCTCCTATACTAATAGAGCCACATGCTCACCGGTTTGCCACATGATGTAGGCCTATGGACTGAACAAGAAACCACCAAAAATTTTAACCAGTCATCGTTCTCACAACACTGAGGACCAGTCATTCGAAATGACTTCTCCATGCATTTTATGCATTGGTAAAAGCACTATGATGAAAAGTGTGATATGTTTTCAGGTATCTCCTATACTAATAGAGCCACATGCTCACCGGTTTGCCACATGATGTAGGCCTATGGACTGAACAAGAAACCACCAAAAATTTTAACCAGTCATCGTTCTCACAACACTGAGGACCAGTCATTCGAAATGACTTCTCCATGCATTTTATGCATTGGTAAAAGCACTATGATGAAAAGTGTGATATGTTTTCAGGTATCTCCTATACTAATAGAGCCACATGCTCACCGGTTTGCCACATGATGTAGGCCTATGGACTGAACAAGAAACCACCAAAAATTTTAACCAGTCATCGTTCTCACAACACTGAGGACCAGTAATTCGAAATGACTTCTCCATGCATTTTATGCATTGGTAAAAGCACTATGATTGAAAAGTGTGATATGTTTTCAGGTATCTCCTATACTAATAGAGCCACATGCTCACCGGTTTGCCACATGATGTAGGCCTATGGACTGAACAAGAAACCACCAAAAATTTTAACCAGTCATCGTTCTCACAACACTGAGGACCAGTCATTCGAAATGACTTCTCCATGCATTTTATGCATTGGTAAAAGCACTATGATGAAAAGTGTGATATGTTTTCAGGTATCTCCTATACTAATAGAGCCACATGCTCACCGGTTTGCCACATGATGTAGGCCTATGGACTGAACAAGAAACCACCAAAAATTTTAACCAGTCATCGTTCTCACAACACTGAGGACCAGTCATTCGAAATGACTTCTCCATGCATTTTATGCATTGGTAAAAGCACTATGATGAAAAGTGTGATATGTTTTCAGGTATCTCCTATACTAATAGAGCCACATGCTCACCGGTTTGCCACATGATGTAGGCCTATGGACTGAACAAGAAACCACCAAAAATTTTAACCAGTCATCGTTCTCACAACACTGAGGACCAGTCATTCGAAATGACTTCTCCATGCATTTTATGCATTGGTAAAAGCACTATGATGAAAAGTGTGATATGTTTTCAGGTATCTACTATACTAATAGAGCCACATGCTCACCGGTTTGCCACATGATGTAGGCCTATGGACTGAACAAGAAACCACCAAAAATTTTAACCAGTCATCGTTCTCACAACACTGAGGACCATGTTGTGAATTCTGTGGCTGAGTTCACTTCTGTGGTCACAAGTGGTATTGCAGTCTCTGGGCTTCCTCCCTCAGGTGTTTTGGTGAGCTCGTTGGCTGCCTTGCTATTTAGCTCCACCTGAGTCTGTCTTCCTTGCTCCTTGTCAATGTTCCAGTGTTGGATCTGAGCTACTGCATCTTTCCTTGGGCCTGCTGCTCAGCTAGATAAGTGCTTCTAGTTTGTTTTCTGTTTTTTCTGTCCAGCTTGCTATTAACTTTTGCTGGAAGCTCTGAGAAGCAAAGGGGTGCACCGCCGTGCTGTTAGTTCGGCACGGTGGGTCTTTTTGCCCCTTTGCGTGGTTTTCGTTTTAGGGTTTTTTGTAGACTGCATAGTTCTCTTTGCTATCCTCGCTCTGTCTAGAATATCGGGCCTCACTTTGCTGAATCTATTTCATTCCTACGTTTGTCTTTTCATCTTGCTAACAGTTATTATATGTGGGGGCTGCCTATTCCTTTGGGGTATTTCTCTGAGGTGAGTCAGGCTTGTATTTCTATCTTCAGGCTAGTCAGCTCCTCAGGCAGTGTCGAGTTGCATAGGTAGTGTTAGGCGCAATCCACTGCTGCTTATAGTTGTGTGAGGATAGATCAGGTACTGCAGTCTACAGAGATTCCACATCTCAGAGCTCGTCCTATTGTTTTTGGTTATTGCCAGATCTCTGTATGTGCGCTGATTACTGCACGCTGTGTTGCCTGATTGCCAGCCATAACAGTACAAGGAGCCACACCAATGATTCCCAATAGAGGGAAAAAAGAAATCCTGACATCATTTTTTTTTCTTACCTCTGTCTTCAGTCTTTTTTTCCCCTAGACATTAGAGTGCTTCAGGACACAGCTGTGGACATGGATATTCAGGCTCTGTGCTCCTCAATGGATAATCTCGTTGTAAATGTACAAAAGATTCAAGATACTATTGATCAGAAATCGATGCTAGAACCAAGAATTCCGATTCCTGATTTGTTTTTTGGTGACAGAACTAAGTTCCTGAGCTTCAGAAATAATTGTAAGCTATTTTTGGCCTTGAAACCTCATTCTTCTGGTAATCCTATTCAACAGGTTTTGATTATTATTTCTTTTTTGCGCGGCGATCCACAGGACTGGGCGTTTTCTCTTGCACCAGGAGATTCTGCATTGAGTAATGTTGATGCATTTTTCCAGGCGCTGGGATTGCTTTACGATGAGCCTAATTCAGTGGATCAGGCTGAAAAAAATCTGCTGGCTTTATGCCAGGGTCAGGATGATGTAGAAGTATATTGTCAGAAATTTAGGAGGTGGTCAGTACTCACTCTGTGGAATGAATCTGCACTAGCGGCCTTGTTCAGAAAGGGTCTCTCTGAAGCTCTTAAGGATGTAATGGTGGGATTTCCTATGCCTGCTGGTTTGAATGAGTCTATGTCCTTGGCCATTCAGATCGGTCGTCGCTTGCGCGAGCGTAAATCTGTGCACCATCTGGCGGTATTGTCTGAGAGTAAACCTGAGCCTATGCAGTGCGACAGGACTATGACTAAAGTAGAACGGCAAGAACACAGACGTCTGAACAGACTGTGTTTCTATTGTGGTGATTCTACTCATGCTATTTCTAATTGTCCTAAACGCACTAGGCGGTTCGATAGCTCTGCCGTTATTGGTACTGTACAGTCCAAATTCCTTTTGTCCATTACCTTAATGTGCTCTTTGTCATCGTATTCTGTCATGGCGTTTGTGGATTCAGGCGCTGCCCTGAATCTGATGGATTTGGATTATGCTAAACGTTGTGGATTTTTCTTGGAGCCTTTGCGGTGTCCTATTCCGTTGAGAGGAATTGATGCTACACCTTTGGCCAAGAATAAGCCTCAGTACTGGGCCCAGCTGACCATGTGCATGGCTCCTGCACATCAGGAAGTTATTCGCTTTCTGGTACTGCATAATTTGCATGATGTGGTCGTGTTGGGGTTGCCATGGCTACAAACCCATAATCCAGTATTGGATTGGAACTCTATGTCGGTAACCAGCTGGGGTTGTCAGGGAGTACATGGTGATGTTCCATTTTTGTCAATTTCGTCATCCATTCCTTCTGACATCCCAGAGTTCTTGTCGGACTTTCAGGATGTATTTGAAGAGTCCAAGTCTGATGCCCTACCTCCGCATAGGAATTGTGATTGTGCTATCGATTTGATTCCTGGTAGTAAATTCCCTAAGGGTCGTTTATTTAATTTGTCCGTACCTGAACACACCGCTATGCGCAGTTATGTGAAGGAGTCCCTGGAGAAGGGACATATTCGCCCATCGTCGTCACCATTGGGAGCAGGGTTCTTTTTTGTAGCCAAGAAGGATGGTTCGCTAAGACCGTGTATTGATTACCGCCTTCTTAATAAGATCACTGTTAAGTTTCAGTATCCCTTGCCATTGATTTCTGACTTGTTTGCTCGGATTAAGGGGGCTAGTTGGTTTACTAAGATTGATCTTCGTGGTGCGTATAATCTGGTGAGAATCAGGCAGGGAGATGAATGGAAAACGGCATTTAATACGCCCGAGGGTCATTTTGAGTATCTGGTGATGCCGTTCGGACTTGCCAATGCTCCATCTGTTTTTCAGTCTTTTATGCATGACATTTTCCGTGAGTATCTGGATAAATTCTTGATTGTTTACTTGGATGACATTTTGATCTTCTCAGATGATTGGGAGTCTCATGTGAAGCAAGTCAGAATGGTTTTCCAGGTACTGCGTGCTAATTCCTTGTTCGTGAAGGGATCAAAGTGTCTCTTCGGTGTGCAGAAAGTTTCATTTTTGGGGTTCATCTTTTCCCCTTCTACTATCGAGATGGATCCGGTTAAGGTTCAGGCCATCCAGGATTGGACTCAGCCGACATCTCTAAAAAGTCTGCAGAAATTCCTGGGCTTTGCTAATTTTTATCGTCGCTTCATCTGTAATTTTTCTAGCATTGCCAGACCATTGACCGATTTGACCAAGAAGGGTGCTGATTTGGTTAATTGGTCTTCTGCTGCCGTGGAAGCTTTTCAGGAGTTGAAGCGTCGTTTTTGCTGTGCCCCTGTGTTGTGTCAACCTGATGTTTCTCTTCCGTTCCAGGTCGAGGTTGATGCTTCTGAGATTGGTGCAGGGGCGGTTTTGTCACAGAGAGGTTCTGGTTGCTCAGTGTTCAAACCATGTGCTTTCTTTTCCAGGAAATTTTCTGCTGCTGAGCGTAATTATGATGTGGGCAACCGAGAGTTGCTGGCCATGAAGTGGGCATTCGAGGAGTGGCGTCATTGGCTTGAGGGTGCTAAGCATCGCGTGGTGGTTTTGACTGATCATAAGAACCTTACTTATCTTGAGTCTGCCAAGCGCTTGAATCCTAGACAGGCCCGTTGGTCGTTATTTTTTGCTCGTTTTGATTTTGTGATTTCATACCTTCCGGGCTCTAAAAATGTGAAGGCGGATGCTCTGTCTAGGAGTTTTGTGCCCGACTCTCCGGGGTTATCTGAGCCGGCGAGTATCCTCAAGGAAGGAGTCATTGTGTCTGCCATCTCCCCTGATTTGCGGAGAGTGTTGCAGAAATTTCAGGCTAATAAACCTGATCGTTGTCCGGCCGAGAAACTGTTCGTCCCTGATAGGTGGACTAGTAAAGTTATCTCTGAACTTCATTGTTCGGTGCTGGCCGGTCATCCAGGAATCTTTGGTACCAGGGAGTTGGTTGCTAGATCCTTCTGGTGGCCATCTCTGTCACGGGATGTGCGTGCTTTTGTGCAGTCCTGTGGAATTTGTGCTAGGGCTAAGCCCTGCTGTTCACGTGCCAGTGGGTTGCTTTTGCCCTTGCCGGTCCCGAAGAGGCCTTGGACACATATTTCGATGGATTTCATTTCTGACCTTCCCGTTTCTCAAAAAATGTCGGTCATTTGGGTGGTCTGTGATCGCTTTTCTAAAATGGTCCATCTGGTGCCCTTGGTTAAATTGCCTTCCTCCTCTGATTTGGTGCCTTTGTTCTTCCAGCATGTGGTTCGTTTACATGGCATTCCTGAGAATATTGTTTCTGACAGAGGTTCCCAGTTTGTCTCGAGGTTCTGGCGAGCCTTTTGTGGTAGGATGGGCATTGACCTATCTTTCTCCTCGGCCTTCCATCCTCAGACTAATGGCCAGACCGAACTAACCAATCAGACCTTGGAAACATATCTGAGATGTTTTGTTTCCGCTGATCAGGATGATTGGGTGTCATTTTTGCCGTTGGCTGAGTTCGCCCTTAATAATCGGGCCAGCTCGGCTACCTTGGTCTCTCCATTTTTCTGCAATTCTGGGTTCCATCCTCGTTTCTCTTCAGGACAGGTTGAGTCTTCGGACTGTCCTGGTGTGGATTCTGTGGTGGACAGGTTGCAGCAGATCTGGACTCAGGTAGTGGACAATTTGACCTTGTCCCAGGAGAAGGCTCAGCTTTTCGCTAATCGCAGACGCCGTGTGGGACCCCGACTTCGTGTTGGGGATCTGGTTTGGTTATCTTCTCGTCATATTCCTATGAAGGTTTCCTCTCCTAAATTTAAACCTCGTTTTATTGGTCCGTATAGGATTTCTGAGATTCTCAATCCGGTGTCTTTTCGTCTGACCCTCCCAGACTCCTTTTCCATACATAATGTATTCCATAGGTCGTTGTTGAGGAGATACGTGGCACCTATGGTTCCATCTGTGGAGCCTCCTGCCCCTGTTTTGGTGGAGGGGGAATTGGAGTATATTGTGGAGAAGATTTTGGATTCTCGTGTCTCTAGACGGAAACTCCAGTATCTGGTCAAATGGAAGGGTTATGCTCAGGAAGATAATTCCTGGGTTTTTGCCTCTGATGTCCATGCCCCAGATCTTGTTCGTGCCTTTCATGTGGCTCATCCTGGTCGGCCTGGGGGTTCTGGTGAGGGTTCGGTGACCCCTCCTCAAGGGGGGGGTACTGTTGTGAATTCTGTGGCTGAGTTCACTTCTGTGGTCACAAGTGGTATTGCAGTCTCTGGGCTTCCTCCCTCAGGTGTTTTGGTGAGCTCGTTGGCTGCCTTGCTATTTAGCTCCACCTGAGTCTGTCTTCCTTGCTCCTTGTCAATGTTCCAGTGTTGGATCTGAGCTACTGCATCTTTCCTTGGGCCTGCTGCTCTGCTAGATAAGTGCTTCTAGTTTGTTTTCTGTTTTTTCTGTCCAGCTTGCTATTAACTTTTGCTGGAAGCTCTGAGAAGCAAAGGGGTGCACCGCCGTGCTGTTAGTTCGGCACGGTGGGTCTTTTTGCCCCTTTGCGTGGTTTTCGTTTTAGGGTTTTTTGTAGACTGCATAGTTCTCTTTGCTATCCTCGCTCTGTCTAGAATATCGGGCCTCACTTTGCTGAATCTATTTCATTCCTACGTTTGTCTTTTCATCTTGCTAACAGTTATTATATGTGGGGGCTGCCTATTCCTTTGGGGTATTTCTCTGAGGTAAGTCAGGCTTGTATTTCTATCTTCAGGCTAGTCAGCTCCTCAGGCAGTGTCGAGTTGCATAGGTAGTGTTAGGCGCAATCCACTGCTGCTTATAGTTGTGTGAGGATAGATCAGGTACTGCAGTCTACAGAGATTCCACATCTCAGAGCTCGTCCTATTGTTTTTGGTTATTGCCAGATCTCTGTATGTGCGCTGATTACTGCACGCTGTGTTGCCTGATTGCCAGCCATAACAGGACCAGTCATTCGAAATGACTTCTCCATGCATTTTATGCATTGGTAAAAGCACTATGATGAAAAGTGTGATATGTTTTCAGGTATCTCCTATACTAATAGAGCCACATGCTCACCGGTTTGCCACATGATGTAGGCCTATGGACTGAACAAGAAACCACCAAAAATTTTAACCAGTCATCGTTCTCACAACACTGAGGAACAGTCATTCGAAATGACTTCTCCATGCATTTTATGCATTGGTAAAAGCACTATGATGAAAAGTGTGATATGTTTTCAGGTATCTCCTATACTAATAGAGCCACATGCTCACCGGTTTGCCACATGATGTAGGCCTATGGACTGAACAAGAAACCACCAAAAATTTTAACCAGTCATCGTTCTCACAACACTGAGGACCAGTCATTCGAAATGACTTCTCCATGCATTTTATGCATTGGTAAAAGCACTATGATGAAAAGTGTGATATGTTTTCAGGTATCTCCTATACTAATAGAGCCACATGCTCACCGGTTTGCCACATGATGTAGGCCTATGGACTGAACAAGAAACCACCAAAAATTTTAACCAGTCATCGTTCTCACAACACTGAGGACCAGTCATTCGAAATGACTTCTCCATGCATTTTATGCATTGGTAAAAGCACTATGATGAAAAGTGTGATATGTTTTCAGGTATCTCCTATACTAATAGAGCCACATGCTCACCGGTTTGCCACATGATGTAGGCCTATGGACTGAACAAGAAACCACCAAAAATTTTAACCAGTCATCGTTCTCACAACACTGAGGACCAGTCATTCGAAATGACTTCTCCATGCATTTTATGCATTGGTAAAAGCACTATGATGAAAAGTGTGATATGTTTTCAGGTATCTCCTATACTAATATAGCCACATGCTCACCGGTTTGCCACATGATGTAGGCCTATGGACTGAACAAGAAACCACCAAAAATTTTAACCAGTCATCGTTCTCACAACACTGAGGACCAGTCATTCGAAATGACTTCTCCATGCATTTTATGCATTGGTAAAAGCACTATGATGAAAAGTGTGATATGTTTTCAGGTATCTCCTATACTAATAGAGCCACATGCTCACCGGTTTGCCACATGATGTAGGCCTATGGACTGAACAAGAAACCACCAAAAATTTTAACCAGTCATCGTTCTCACAACACTGAGGACCAGTCATTCGAAATGACTTCTCCATGCATTTTATGCATTGGTAAAAGCACTATGATGAAAAGTGTGATATGTTTTCAGGTATCTCCTATACTAATAGAACCACATGCTCACCGGTTTGCCACATGATGTAGGCCTATGGACTGAACAAGAAACCACCAAAAATTTTAACCAGTCATCGTTCTCACAACACTGAGGACCAGTCATTCGAAATGACTTCTCCATGCATTTTATGCATTGGTAAAAGCACTATGATGAAAAGTGTGATATGTTTTCAGGTATCTCCTATACTAATAGAGCCACATGCTCACCGGTTTGCCACATGATGTAGGCCTATGGACTGAACAAGAAACCACCAAAAATTTTAACCAGTCATCGTTCTCACAACACTGAGGACCAGTCATTCGAAATGACTTCTCCATGCATTTTATGCATTGGTAAAAGCACTATGATGAAAAGTGTGATATGTTTTCAGGTATCTCCTATACTAATAGAGCCACATGCTCACCGGTTTGCCACATGATGTAGGCCTATGGACTGAACAAGAAACCACCAAAAATTTTAACCAGTCATCGTTCTCACAACACTGAGGACCAGTCATTCGAAATGACTTCTCCATGCATTTTATGCATTGGTAAAAGCACTATGATGAAAAGTGTGATATGTTTTCAGGTATCTCCTATACTAATAGAACCACATGCTCACCGGTTTGCCACATGATGTAGGCCTATGGACTGAACAAGAAACCACCAAAAATTTTAACCAGTCATCGTTCTCACAACACTGAGGACCAGTCATTCGAAATGACTTCTCCATGCATTTTATGCATTGGTAAAAGCACTATGATGAAAAGTGTGATATGTTTTCAGGTATCTCCTATACTAATAGAGCCACATGCTCACCGGTTTGCCACATGATGTAGGCCTATGGACTGAACAAGAAACCACCAAAAATTTTAACCAGTCATCGTTCTCACAACACTGAGGACCAGTCATTCGAAATGACTTCTCCATGCATTTTATGCATTGGTAAAAGCACTATGATGAAAAGTGTGATATGTTTTCAGGTATCTCCTATACTAATAGAGCCACATGCTCACCGGTTTGCCACATGATGTAGGCCTATGGACTGAACAAGAAACCACCAAAAATTTTAACCAGTCATCGTTCTCACAACACTGAGGACCAGTCATTCGAAATGACTTCTCCATGCATTTTATGCATTGGTAAAAGCACTATGATGAAAAGTGTGATATGTTTTCAGGTATCTCCTATACTAATAGAGCCACATGCTCACCGGTTTGCCACATGATGTAGGCCTATGGACTGAACAAGAAACCACCAAAAATTTTAACCAGTCATCGTTCTCACAACACTGAGGACCAGTAATTCGAAATGACTTCTCCATGCATTTTATGCATTGGTAAAAGCACTATGATTGAAAAGTGTGATATGTTTTCAGGTATCTCCTATACTAATAGAGCCACATGCTCACCGGTTTGCCACATGATGTAGGCCTATGGACTGAACAAGAAACCACCAAAAATTTTAACCAGTCATCGTTCTCACAACACTGAGGACCAGTCATTCGAAATGACTTCTCCATGCATTTTATGCATTGGTAAAAGCACTATGATGAAAAGTGTGATATGTTTTCAGGTATCTCCTATACTAATAGAGCCACATGCTCACCGGTTTGCCACATGATGTAGGCCTATGGACTGAACAAGAAACCACCAAAAATTTTAACCAGTCATCGTTCTCACAACACTGAGGACCAGTCATTCGAAATGACTTCTCCATGCATTTTATGCATTGGTAAAAGCACTATGATGAAAAGTGTGATATGTTTTCAGGTATCTCCTATACTAATAGAGCCACATGCTCACCGGTTTGCCACATGATGTAGGCCTATGGACTGAACAAGAAACCACCAAAAATTTTAACCAGTCATCGTTCTCACAACACTGAGGACCAGTCATTCGAAATGACTTCTCCATGCATTTTATGCATTGGTAAAAGCACTATGATGAAAAGTGTGATATGTTTTCAGGTATCTACTATACTAATAGAGCCACATGCTCACCGGTTTGCCACATGATGTAGGCCTATGGACTGAACAAGAAACCACCAAAAATTTTAACCAGTCATCGTTCTCACAACACTGAGGACCATGTTGTGAATTCTGTGGCTGAGTTCACTTCTGTGGTCACAAGTGGTATTGCAGTCTCTGGGCTTCCTCCCTCAGGTGTTTTGGTGAGCTCGTTGGCTGCCTTGCTATTTAGCTCCACCTGAGTCTGTCTTCCTTGCTCCTTGTCAATGTTCCAGTGTTGGATCTGAGCTACTGCATCTTTCCTTGGGCCTGCTGCTCTGCTAGATAAGTGCTTCTAGTTTGTTTTCTGTTTTTTCTGTCCAGCTTGCTATTAACTTTTGCTGGAAGCTCTGAGAAGCAAAGGGGTGCACCGCCGTGCTGTTAGTTCGGCACGGTGGGTCTTTTTGCCCCTTTGCGTGGTTTTCGTTTTAGGGTTTTTTGTAGACTGCATAGTTCTCTTTGCTATCCTCGCTCTGTCTAGAATATCGGGCCTCACTTTGCTGAATCTATTTCATTCCTACGTTTGTCTTTTCATCTTGCTAACAGTTATTATATGTGGGGGCTGCCTATTCCTTTGGGGTATTTCTCTGAGGTGAGTCAGGCTTGTATTTCTATCTTCAGGCTAGTCAGCTCCTCAGGCAGTGTCGAGTTGCATAGGTAGTGTTAGGCGCAATCCACTGCTGCTTATAGTTGTGTGAGGATAGATCAGGTACTGCAGTCTACAGAGATTCCACATCTCAGAGCTCGTCCTATTGTTTTTGGTTATTGCCAGATCTCTGTATGTGCGCTGATTACTGCACGCTGTGTTGCCTGATTGCCAGCCATAACAGTACAAGGAGCCACACCAATGATTCCCAATAGAGGGAAAAAAGAAATCCTGACATCATTTTTTTTTCTTACCTCTGTCTTCAGTCTTTTTTTCCCCTAGACATTAGAGTGCTTCAGGACACAGCTGTGGACATGGATATTCAGGCTCTGTGCTCCTCAATGGATAATCTCGTTGTAAATGTACAAAAGATTCAAGATACTATTGATCAGAAATCGATGCTAGAACCAAGAATTCCGATTCCTGATTTGTTTTTTGGTGACAGAACTAAGTTCCTGAGCTTCAGAAATAATTGTAAGCTATTTTTGGCCTTGAAACCTCATTCTTCTGGTAATCCTATTCAACAGGTTTTGATTATTATTTCTTTTTTGCGCGGCGATCCACAGGACTGGGCGTTTTCTCTTGCACCAGGAGATTCTGCATTGAGTAATGTTGATGCATTTTTCCAGGCGCTGGGATTGCTTTACGATGAGCCTAATTCAGTGGATCAGGCTGAAAAAAATCTGCTGGCTTTATGCCAGGGTCAGGATGATGTAGAAGTATATTGTCAGAAATTTAGGAGGTGGTCAGTACTCACTCTGTGGAATGAATCTGCACTAGCGGCCTTGTTCAGAAAGGGTCTCTCTGAAGCTCTTAAGGATGTAATGGTGGGATTTCCTATGCCTGCTGGTTTGAATGAGTCTATGTCCTTGGCCATTCAGATCGGTCGTCGCTTGCGCGAGCGTAAATCTGTGCACCATCTGGCGGTATTGTCTGAGAGTAAACCTGAGCCTATGCAGTGCGACAGGACTATGACTAAAGTAGAACGGCAAGAACACAGACGTCTGAACAGACTGTGTTTCTATTGTGGTGATTCTACTCATGCTATTTCTAATTGTCCTAAACGCACTAGGCGGTTCGATAGCTCTGCCGTTATTGGTACTGTACAGTCCAAATTCCTTTTGTCCATTACCTTAATGTGCTCTTTGTCATCGTATTCTGTCATGGCGTTTGTGGATTCAGGCGCTGCCCTGAATCTGATGGATTTGGATTATGCTAAACGTTGTGGATTTTTCTTGGAGCCTTTGCGGTGTCCTATTCCGTTGAGAGGAATTGATGCTACACCTTTGGCCAAGAATAAGCCTCAGTACTGGGCCCAGCTGACCATGTGCATGGCTCCTGCACATCAGGAAGTTATTCGCTTTCTGGTACTGCATAATTTGCATGATGTGGTCGTGTTGGGGTTGCCATGGCTACAAACCCATAATCCAGTATTGGATTGGAACTCTATGTCGGTAACCAGCTGGGGTTGTCAGGGAGTACATGGTGATGTTCCATTTTTGTCAATTTCGTCATCCATTCCTTCTGACATCCCAGAGTTCTTGTCGGACTTTCAGGATGTATTTGAAGAGTCCAAGTCTGATGCCCTACCTCCGCATAGGAATTGTGATTGTGCTATCGATTTGATTCCTGGTAGTAAATTCCCTAAGGGTCGTTTATTTAATTTGTCCGTACCTGAACACACCGCTATGCGCAGTTATGTGAAGGAGTCCCTGGAGAAGGGACATATTCGCCCATCGTCGTCACCATTGGGAGCAGGGTTCTTTTTTGTAGCCAAGAAGGATGGTTCGCTAAGACCGTGTATTGATTACCGCCTTCTTAATAAGATCACTGTTAAGTTTCAGTATCCCTTGCCATTGATTTCTGACTTGTTTGCTCGGATTAAGGGGGCTAGTTGGTTTACTAAGATTGATCTTCGTGGTGCGTATAATCTGGTGAGAATCAGGCAGGGAGATGAATGGAAAACGGCATTTAATACGCCCGAGGGTCATTTTGAGTATCTGGTGATGCCGTTCGGACTTGCCAATGCTCCATCTGTTTTTCAGTCTTTTATGCATGACATTTTCCGTGAGTATCTGGATAAATTCTTGATTGTTTACTTGGATGACATTTTGATCTTCTCAGATGATTGGGAGTCTCATGTGAAGCAAGTCAGAATGGTTTTCCAGGTACTGCGTGCTAATTCCTTGTTCGTGAAGGGATCAAAGTGTCTCTTCGGTGTGCAGAAAGTTTCATTTTTGGGGTTCATCTTTTCCCCTTCTACTATCGAGATGGATCCGGTTAAGGTTCAGGCCATCCAGGATTGGACTCAGCCGACATCTCTAAAAAGTCTGCAGAAATTCCTGGGCTTTGCTAATTTTTATCGTCGCTTCATCTGTAATTTTTCTAGCATTGCCAGACCATTGACCGATTTGACCAAGAAGGGTGCTGATTTGGTTAATTGGTCTTCTGCTGCCGTGGAAGCTTTTCAGGAGTTGAAGCGTCGTTTTTGCTGTGCCCCTGTGTTGTGTCAACCTGATGTTTCTCTTCCGTTCCAGGTCGAGGTTGATGCTTCTGAGATTGGTGCAGGGGCGGTTTTGTCACAGAGAGGTTCTGGTTGCTCAGTGTTCAAACCATGTGCTTTCTTTTCCAGGAAATTTTCTGCTGCTGAGCGTAATTATGATGTGGGCAACCGAGAGTTGCTGGCCATGAAGTGGGCATTCGAGGAGTGGCGTCATTGGCTTGAGGGTGCTAAGCATCGCGTGGTGGTTTTGACTGATCATAAGAACCTTACTTATCTTGAGTCTGCCAAGCGCTTGAATCCTAGACAGGCCAGTTGGTCGTTATTTTTTGCTCGTTTTGATTTTGTGATTTCATACCTTCCGGGCTCTAAAAATGTGAAGGCGGATGCTCTGTCTAGGAGTTTTGTGCCCGACTCTCCGGGGTTATCTGAGCCGGCGAGTATCCTCAAGGAAGGAGTCATTGTGTCTGCCATCTCCCCTGATTTGCGGAGAGTGTTGCAGAAATTTCAGGCTAATAAACCTGATCGTTGTCCGGCCGAGAAACTGTTCGTCCCTGATAGGTGGACTAGTAAAGTTATCTCTGAACTTCATTGTTCGGTGCTGGCCGGTCATCCAGGAATCTTTGGTACCAGGGAGTTGGTTGCTAGATCCTTCTGGTGGCCATCTCTGTCACGGGATGTGCGTGCTTTTGTACAGTCCTGTGGAATTTGTGCTAGGGCTAAGCCCTGCTGTTCACGTGCCAGTGGGTTGCTTTTGCCCTTGCCGGTCCCGAAGAGGCCTTGGACACATATTTCGATGGATTTCATTTCTGACCTTCCCGTTTCTCAAAAAATGTCGGTCATTTGGGTGGTCTGTGATCGCTTTTCTAAAATGGTCCATCTGGTGCCCTTGGTTAAATTGCCTTCCTCCTCTGATTTGGTGCCTTTGTTCTTCCAGCATGTGGTTCGTTTACATGGCATTCCTGAGAATATTGTTTCTGACAGAGGTTCCCAGTTTGTCTCGAGGTTCTGGCGAGCCTTTTGTGGTAGGATGGGCATTGACCTATCTTTCTCCTCGGCCTTCCATCCTCAGACTAATGGCCAGACCGAACGAACCAATCAGACCTTGGAAACATATCTGAGATGTTTTGTTTCCGCTGATCAGGATGATTGGGTGTCATTTTTGCCGTTGGCTGAGTTCGCCCTTAATAATCGGGCCAGCTCGGCTACCTTGGTCTCTCCATTTTTCTGCAATTCTGGGTTCCATCCTCGTTTCTCTTCAGGACAGGTTGAGTCTTCGGACTGTCCTGGTGTGGATTCTGTGGTGGACAGGTTGCAGCAGATCTGGACTCAGGTAGTGGACAATTTGACCTTGTCCCAGGAGAAGGCTCAGCTTTTCGCTAATCGCAGACGCCGTGTGGGACCCCGACTTCGTGTTGGGGATCTGGTTTGGTTATCTTCTCGTCATATTCCTATGAAGGTTTCCTCTCCTAAATTTAAACCTCGTTTTATTGGTCCGTATAGGATTTCTGAGATTCTCAATCCGGTGTCTTTTCGTCTGACCCTCCCAGACTCCTTTTCCATACATAATGTATTCCATAGGTCGTTGTTGAGGAGATACGTGGCACCTATGGTTCCATCTGTGGAGCCTCCTGCCCCTGTTTTGGTGGAGGGGGAATTGGAGTATATTGTGGAGAAGATTTTGGATTCTCGTGTCTCTAGACGGAAACTCCAGTATCTGGTCAAATGGAAGGGTTATGCTCAGGAAGATAATTCCTGGGTTTTTGCCTCTGATGTCCATGCCCCAGATCTTGTTCGTGCCTTTCATGTGGCTCATCCTGGTCGGCCTGGGGGTTCTGGTGAGGGTTCGGTGACCCCTCCTCAAGGGGGGGGTACTGTTGTGAATTCTGTGGCTGAGTTCACTTCTGTGGTCACAAGTGGTATTGCAGTCTCTGGGCTTCCTCCCTCAGGTGTTTTGGTGAGCTCGTTGGCTGCCTTGCTATTTAGCTCCACCTGAGTCTGTCTTCCTTGCTCCTTGTCAATGTTCCAGTGTTGGATCTGAGCTACTGCATCTTTCCTTGGGCCTGCTGCTCTGCTAGATAAGTGCTTCTAGTTTGTTTTCTGTTTTTTCTGTCCAGCTTGCTATTAACTTTTGCTGGAAGCTCTGAGAAGCAAAGGGGTGCACCGCCGTGCTGTTAGTTCGGCACGGTGGGTCTTTTTGCCCCTTTGCGTGGTTTTCGTTTTAGGGTTTTTTGTAGACTGCATAGTTCTCTTTGCTATCCTCGCTCTGTCTAGAATATCGGGCCTCACTTTGCTGAATCTATTTCATTCCTACGTTTGTCTTTTCATCTTGCTAACAGTTATTATATGTGGGGGCTGCCTATTCCTTTGGGGTATTTCTCTGAGGTAAGTCAGGCTTGTATTTCTATCTTCAGGCTAGTCAGCTCCTCAGGCAGTGTCGAGTTGCATAGGTAGTGTTAGGCGCAATCCACTGCTGCTTATAGTTGTGTGAGGATAGATCAGGTACTGCAGTCTACAGAGATTCCACATCTCAGAGCTCGTCCTATTGTTTTTGGTTATTGCCAGATCTCTGTATGTGCGCTGATTACTGCACGCTGTGTTGCCTGATTGCCAGCCATAACAGGACCAGTCATTCGAAATGACTTCTCCATGCATTTTATGCATTGGTAAAAGCACTATGATGAAAAGTGTGATATGTTTTCAGGTATCTCCTATACTAATAGAGCCACATGCTCACCGGTTTGCCACATGATGTAGGCCTATGGACTGAACAAGAAACCACCAAAAATTTTAACCAGTCATCGTTCTCACAACACTGAGGACCAGTCATCCGAAATGACTTCTCCATGCATTTTATGCATTGGTAAAAGCACTATGATGAAAAGTGTGATATGTTTTCAGGTATCTCCTATACTAATAGAGCCACATGCTCACCGGTTTGCCACATGATGTAGGCCTATGGACTGAACAAGAAACCACCAAAAATTTTAACTAGTCATCGTTCTCACAACACTGAGGACCAGTCATTCGAAATGACTTCTCCATGCATTTTATGCATTGGTAAAAGCACTATGATGAAAAGTGTGATATGTTTTCAGGTATCTCCTATACTAATAGAGCCACATGCTCACCGGTTTGCCACATGATGTAGGCCTATGGACTGAACAAGAAACCACCAAAAATTTTAACCAGTCATCGTTCTCACAACACTGAGGACCAGTCATTCGAAATGACTTCTCCATGCATTTTATGCATTGGTAAAAGCACTATGATGAAAAGTGTGATATGTTTTCAGGTATCTCCTATACTAATAGAGCCACATGCTCACCGGTTTGCCACATGATGTAGGCCTATGGACTGAACAAGAAACCACCAAAAATTTTAACCAGTCATCGTTCTCACAACACTGAGGACCAGTCATTCGAAATGACTTCTCCATGCATTTTATGCATTGGTAAAAGCACTATGATGAAAAGTGTGATATGTTTTCAGGTATCTCCTATACTAATAGAGCCACATGCTCACCGGTTTGCCACATGATGTAGGCCTATGGACTGAACAAGAAACCACCAAAAATATTAACCAGTCATCGTTCTCACAACACTGAGGACCAGTCGTTCGAAATGACTTCTCCATGCATTTTATGCATTGGTAAAAGCACTATGATGAAAAGTGTGATATGTTTTCAGGTATCTCCTATACTAATAGAGCCACATGCTCACCGGTTTGCCACATGATGTAGGCCTATGGACTGAACAAGAAACCACCAAAAATTTTAACCAGTCATCGTTCTCACAACACTGAGGACCAGTCATTCGAAATGACTTCTCCATGCATTTTATGCATTGGTAAAAGCACTATGATGAAAAGTGTGATATGTTTTCAGGTATCTCCTATACTAATAGAACCACATGCTCACCGGTTTGCCACATGATGTAGGCCTATGGACTGAACAAGAAACCACCAAAAATTTTAACCAGTCATCGTTCTCACAACACTGAGGACCAGTCATCCGAAATGACTTCTCCATGCATTTTATGCATTGATAAAAGCACTATGATGAAAAGTGTGATATGTTTTCAGGTATCTCCTATACTAAGGCCTACATCATGTGGCAAACCGGTGAGCATGTGGCTCTATTAGTATAGGAGATACCTGAAAACATATCACACTTTTCATCATAGTGCTTTTACCAATGCATAAAATGCATGGAGAAGTCATTTCGAATGACTGGTCCTCAGTGTTGTGAGAACGATGACTGGTTAAAATTTTTGGTGGTTTCTTGTTCAGTCCATAGGCCTACATCATGTGGCAAACCGGTGAGCATGTGGCTCTATTAGTATAGGAGATACCTGAAAACATATCACACTTTTCATCATAGTGCTTTTACCAATGCATAAAATGCATGGAGAAGTCATTTCGAATGACTGGTCCTCAGTGTTGTGAGAACGATGACTGGTTAAAATTTTTGGTGGTTTCTTGTTCAGTCCATAGGCCTACATCATGTGGCAAACCGGTGAGCATGTGGCTCTATTAGTATAGGAGATACCTGAAAACATATCACACTTTTCATCATAGTGCTTTTACCAATGCATAAAATGCATGGAGAAGTCATTTCGGATGACTGGTCCTCAGTGTTGTGAGAACGATGACTGGTTAAAATTTTTGGTGGTTTCTTGTTCAGTCCATAGGCCTACATCATGTGGCAAACCGGTGAGCATGTGGCTCTATTAGTATAGGAGATACCTGAAAACATATCACACTTTTCATCATAGTGCTTTTGCCAATGCATAAAATGCATGGAGAAGTCATTTCGAATGACTGGTCCTCAGTGTTGTGAGAACGATGACTGGTTAAAATTTTTGGTGGTTTCTTGTTCAGTCCATAGGCCTACATCATGTGGCAAACCGGTGAGCATGTGGCTCTATTAGTATAGGAGATACCTGAAAACATATCACACTTTTCATCATAGTGCTTTTACCAATGCATAAAATGCATGGAGAAGTCATTTCGAATGACTGGTCCTCAGTGTTGTGAGAACGATGACTGGTTAAATTTTTTGGTGGTTTCTTGTTCAGTCCATAGGCCTACATCATGTGGCAAACCGGTGAGCATGTGACTCTATTAGTATAGGAGATACCTGAAAACATCACACTTTTCATCATAGTGCTTTTACCAATGCATAAAATGCATGGAGAAGTCATTTCGAATGACTGGTCCTCAGTGTTGTGAGAACGATGACTGGTTAAAATTTTTGGTGGTTTCTTGTTCAGTCCATAGGCCTACATCATGTGGCAAACCGGTGAGCATGTGGCTCTATTAGTATAGGAGATACCTGAAAACATATCACACTTTTCATCATAGTGCTTTTACCAATGCATAAAATGCATGGAGAAGTCATTTCGAATGACTGGTCCTCAGTGTTGTGAGAACGATGACTGGTTAAAATTTTTGGTGGTTTCTTGTTCAGTCCATAGGCCTACATCATGTGGCAAACCGGTGAGCATGTGGCTCTATTAGTATAGGAGATACCTGAAAACATATCACACTTTTCATCATAGTGCATTTACCAATGCATAAAATGCATGGAGAAGTCATTTCGAATGACTGGTCCTCAGTGTTGTGAGAACGATGACTGGTTAAAATTTTTGGTGGTTTCTTGTTCAGTCCATAGGCCTACATCATGTGGCAAACCGGTGAGCATGTGGCTCTATTAGTATAGGAGATACCTGAAAACATATCACACTTTTCATCATAGTGCTTTTACCAATGCATAAAATGCATGGAGAAGTCATTTCGAATGACTGGTCCTCAGTGTTGTGAGAACGATGACTAGTTAAAATTTTTGGTGGTTTCTTGTTCAGTCCATAGGCCTACATCATGTGGCAAACCGGTGAGCATGTGGCTCTATTAGTATAGGAGATACCTGAAAACATATCACACTTTTCATCATAGTGCTTTTACCAATGCATAAAATGCATGGAGAAGTCATTTCGAATGACTGGTCCTCAGTGTTGTGAGAACGATGACTGGTTAAAATTTTTGGTGGTTTCTTGTTCAGTCCATAGGCCTACATCATGTGGCAAACCGGTGAGCATGTGGCTCTATTAGTATAGGAGATACCTGAAAACATATCACACTTTTCATCATAGTGCTTTTACCAATGCATAAAATGCATGGAGAAGTCATTTCGAATGACTGGTCCTCAGTGTTGTGAGAACGATGACTGGTTAAAATTTTTGGTGGTTTCTTGTTCAGTCCATAGGCCTACATCATGTGGCAAACCGGTGAGCATGTGGCTCTATTAGTATAGGAGATACCTGAAAACATATCACACTTTTCATCATAGTGCTTTTACCAATGCATAAAATGCATGGAGAAGTCATTTCGAATGACTGGTCCTCAGTGTTGTGAGAACGATGACTGGTTAAAATTTTTGGTGGTTTCTTGTTCAGTCCATAGGCCTACATCATGTGGCAAACCGGTGAGCATGTGGCTCTATTAGTATAGGAGATACCTGAAAACATATCACACTTTTCATCATAGTGCTTTTACCAATGCATAAAATGCATGGAGAAGTCATTTCGAATGACTGGTCCTCAGTGTTGTGAGAACGATGACTGGTTAAAATTTTTGGTGGTTTCTTGTTCAGTCCATAGGCCTACATCATGTGGCAAACCGGTGAGCATGTGGCTCTATTAGTATAGGAGATACCTGAAAACATATCACACTTTTCATCATAGTGCTTTTACCAATGCATAAAATGCATGGAGAAGTCATTTCGAATGACTGGTCCTCAGTGTTGTGAGAACGATGACTGGATAAAATTTTTGGTGGTTTCTTGTTCAGTCCATAGGCCTACATCATGTGGCAAACCGGTGAGCATGTGGCTCTATTAGTATAGGAGATACCTGAAAACATGTCACACTTTTCATCATAGTGCTTTTACCAATGCATAAAATGCATGGAGAAGTCATTTCGAATGACTGGTCCTCAGTGTTGTGAGAACGATGACTGGTTAAAATTTTTGGTGGTTTCTTGTTCAGTCCATAGGCCTACATCATGTGGCAAACCGGTGAGCATGTGGCTCTATTAGTATAGGAGATACCTGAAAACATATCACACTTTTCATCATAGTGCTTTTACCAATGCATAAAATGCATGGAGAAGTCATTTCGAATGACTGGTCCTCAGTGTTGTGAGAACGATGACTGGTTAAAATTTTTGGTGGTTTCTTGTTCAGTCCATAGGCCTACATCATGTGGCAAACCGGTGAGCATGTGGCTCTATTAGTATAGGAGATACCTGAAAACATATCACACTTTTCATCATAGTGCTTTTACCAATGCATAAAATGCATGGAGAAGTCATTTCGAATGACTGGTCCTCAGTGTTGTGAGAACGATGACTGGTTAAAATTTTTGGTGGTTTCTTGTTCAGTCCATAGGCCTATATCATGTGGCAAACCGGTGAGCATGTGGCTCTATTAGTATAGGAGATACCTGAAAACATATCACACTTTTCATCATAGTGCTTTTACCAATGCATAAAATGCATGGAGAAGTCATTTCGAATGACTGGTCCTCAGTGTTGTGAGAACGATGACTGGATAAAATTTTTGGTGGTTTCTTGTTCAGTCCATAGGCCTACATCATGTGGCAAACCGGTGAGCATGTGGCTCTATTAGTATAGGAGATACCTGAAAACATGTCACACTTTTCATCATAGTGCTTTTACCAATGCATAAAATGCATGGAGAAGTCATTTCGAATGACTGGTCCTCAGTGTTGTGAGAACGATGACTGGTTAAAATTTTTGGTGGTTTCTTGTTCAGTCCATAGGCCTACATCATGTGGCAAACCGGTGAGCATGTGGCTCTATTAGTATAGGAGATACCTGAAAACATATCACACTTTTCATCATAGTGCTTTTACCAATGCATAAAATGCATGGAGAAGTCATTTCGAATGACTGGTCCTCAGTGTTGTGAGAACGATGACTGGTTAAAATTTTTGGTGGTTTCTTGTTCAGTCCATAGGCCTACATCATGTGGCAAACCGGTGAGCATGTGGCTCTATTAGTATAGGAGATACCTGAAAACATATCACACTTTTCATCATAGTGCTTTTACCAATGCATAAAATGCATGGAGAAGTCATTTCGAATGACTGGTCCTCAGTGTTGTGAGAACGATGACTGGTTAAAATTTTTGGTGGTTTCTTGTTCAGTCCATAGGCCTATATCATGTGGCAAACCGGTGAGCATGTGGCTCTATTAGTATAGGAGATACCTGAAAACATATCACACTTTTCATCATAGTGCTTTTACCAATGCATAAAATGCATGGAGAAGTCATTTCGAATGACTGGTCCTCAGTGTTGTGAGAATGATGACTGGTTAAAATTTTTGGTGGTTTCTTGTTCAGTCCATAGGCCTACATCATGTGGCAAACCGGTGAGCATGTGGCTCTATTAGTATAGGAGATACCTGAAAACATATCACACTTTTCATCATAGTGCTTTTACCAATGCATAAAATGCATGGAGAAGTCATTTCAAATGACTGGTCCTCAGTGTTGTGAGAACGATGACTGGTTAAAATTTTTGGTGGTTTCTTGTTCAGTCCATAGGCCTACATCATGTGGCAAACCGGTGAGCATGTGGCTCTATTAGTATAGGAGATACCTGAAAACATATCACACTTTTCATCATAGTGCTTTTACCAATGCATAAAATGCATGGAGAAGTCATTTCGAATGACTGGTCCTCAGTGTTGTGAGAACGATGACTGGATAAAATTTTTGGTGGTTTCTTGTTCAGTCCATAGGCCTACATCATGTGGCAAACCGGTGAGCATGTGGCTCTATTAGTATAGGAGATACCTGAAAACATATCACACTTTTCATCATAGTGCTTTTACCAATGCATAAAATGCATGGAGAAGTCATTTCGAATGACTGGTCCTCAGTGTTGTGAGAACGATGACTGGTTAAAATTTTTGGTGGTTTCTTGTTCAGTCCATAGGCCTACATCATGTGGCAAACCGGTGAGCATGTGGCTCTATTAGTATAGGAGATACCTGAAAACATATCACACTTTTCATCATAGTGCTTTTACCAATGCATAAAATGCATGGAGAAGTCATTTCGAATGACTGGTCCTCAGTGTTGTGAGAACGATGACTGGTTAAAATTTTTGGTGGTTTCTTGTTCAGTCCATAGGCCTACATCATGTGGCAAACCGGTGAGCATGTGGCTCTATTAGTATAGGAGATACCTGAAAACATATCACACTTTTCATCATAGTGCATTTACCAATGCATAAAATGCATGGAGAAGTCATTTCGAATGACTGGTCCTCAGTGTTGTGAAAACGATGACAGGTTAAAATTTTTGGTGGTTTCTTGTTCAGTCCATAGGCCTACATCATGTGGCAAACCGGTGAGCATGTGGCTCTATTAGTATAGGAGATACCTGAAAACATATCACACTTTTCATCATAGTGCTTTTACCAATGCATAAAATGCATGGAGAAGTCATTTCGAATGACTGGTCCTCAGTGTTGTGAGAACGATGACTGGTTAAAATTTTTGGTGGTTTCTTGTTCAGTCCATAGGCCTACATCATGTGGCAAACCGGTGAGCATGTGGCTCTATTAGTATAGGAGATACCTGAAAACATATCACACTTTTCATCATAGTGCTTTTACCAATGCATAAAATGCATGGAGAACTCATTTCGAATGACTTGTCCTCAGTGTTGTGAGAACGATGACTGGTTAAAATTTTTGGTGGTTTCTTGTTCAGTCCATAGGCCTACATCATGTGGCAAACCGATGAGCATGTGGCTCTATTAGTATAGGAGATACCTGAAAACATATCACACTTTTCATCATAGTGCTTTTACCAATGCGTAAAATGCATGGAGAAGTCATTTCGAATGACTGGTCCTCAGTGTTGTGAGAACGATGACTGGTTAAAATTTTTGGTGGTTTCTTGTTCAGTCCATAGGCCTACATCATGTGGCAAACCGGTGAGCATGTGGCTCTATTAGTATAGGAGATACCTGAAAACATATCACACTTTTCATCATAGTGCTTTTACCAATGCATAAAATGCATGGAAAAGTCATTTCGAATGACTGGTCCTCAGTGTTGTGAGAACGATGACTGGTTAAAATTTTTGGTGGTTTCTTGTTCAGTCCATAGGCCTACATCATGTAGCAAACCGGTGAGCATGTGGCTCTATTAGTATAGGAGATACCTGAAAACATATCACACTTTTCATCATAGTGCTTTTACCAATGCATAAAATGCATGGAGAAGTCATTTCGAATGACTGGTCCTCAGTGTTGTGAGAACGATGACTGGTTAAAATTTTTGGTGGTTTCTTGTTCAGTCCATAGGCCTACATCATGTGGCAAACCGGTGAGCATGTGGCTCTATTAGTATAGGAGATACCTGAAAACATATCACACTTTTCATCATAGTGCTTTTACCAATGCATAAAATGCATGGAGAAGTCATTTCGAATGACTGGTCCTCAGTGTTGTGAGAACGATGACTGGTTAAAATTTTTGGTGGTTTCTTGTTCAGTCCATAGGCCTACATCATGTGGCAAACCGGTGAGCATGTGGCTCTATTAGTATAGGAGATACCTGAAAACATATCACACTTTTCATCATAGTGCTTTTACCAATGCATAAAATGCATGGAGAAGTCATTTCGAATGACTGGTCCTCAGTGTTGTGAGAACGATGACTGGTTAAAATTTTTGGTGGTTTCTTGTTCAGTCCATAGGCCTACATCATGTGGCAAACCGGTGAGCATGTGGCTCTATTAGTATAGGAGATACCTGAAAACATATCACACTTTTCATCATAGTGCTTTTACCAATGCATAAAATGCATGGAGAAGTCATTTCGAATGACTGGTCCTCAGTGTTGTGAGAACGATGACTGGTTAAAATTTTTGGTGGTTTCTTGTTCAGTCCATAGGCCTACATCATGTGGCAAACCGGTGAGCATGTGGCTCTATTAGTATAGGAGATACCTGAAAACATATCACACTTTTCATCATAGTGCATTTACCAATGCATAAAATGCATGGAGAAGTCATTTCGAATGACTGGTCCTCAGTGTTGTGAAAACGATGACAGGTTAAAATTTTTGGTGGTTTCTTGTTCAGTCCATAGGCCTACATCATGTGGCAAACCGGTGAGCATGTGGCTCTATTAGTATAGGAGATACCTGAAAACATATCACACTTTTCATCATAGTGCTTTTACCAATGCATAAAATGCATGGAGAAGTCATTTCGAATGACTGGTCCTCAGTGTTGTGAGAATGATGACTGGTTAAAATTTTTGGTGGTTTCTTGTTCAGTCCATAGGCCTACATCATGTGGCAAACCGGTGAGCATGTGGCTCTATTAGTATAGGAGATACCTGAAAACATATCACACTTTTCATCATAGTGCTTTTACCAATGCATAAAATGCATGGAGAACTCATTTCGAATGACTTGTCCTCAGTGTTGTGAGAACGATGACTGGTTAAAATTTTTGGTGGTTTCTTGTTCAGTCCATAGGCCTACATCATGTGGCAAACCGATGAGCATGTGGCTCTATTAGTATAGGAGATACCTGAAAACATATCACACTTTTCATCATAGTGCTTTTACCAATGCGTAAAATGCATGGAGAAGTCATTTCGAATGACTGGTCCTCAGTGTTGTGAGAACGATGACTGGTTAAAATTTTTGGTGGTTTCTTGTTCAGTCCATAGGCCTACATCATGTGGCAAACCGGTGAGCATGTGGCTCTATTAGTATAGGAGATACCTGAAAACATATCACACTTTTCATCATAGTGCTTTTACCAATGCATAAAATGCATGGAAAAGTCATTTCGAATGACTGGTCCTCAGTGTTGTGAGAACGATGACTGGTTAAAATTTTTGGTGGTTTCTTGTTCAGTCCATAGGCCTACATCATGTAGCAAACCGGTGAGCATGTGGCTCTATTAGTATAGGAGATACCTGAAAACATATCACACTTTTCATCATAGTGCTTTTACCAATGCATAAAATGCATGGAGAAGTCATTTCGAATGACTGGTCCTCAGTGTTGTGAGAACGATGACTGGTTAAAATTTTTGGTGGTTTCTTGTTCAGTCCATAGGCCTACATCATGTGGCAAACCGGTGAGCATGTGGCTCTATTAGTATAGGAGATACCTGAAAACATATCACACTTTTCATCATAGTGCTTTTACCAATGCATAAAATGCATGGAGAAGTCATTTCGAATGACTGGTCCTCAGTGTTGTGAGAACGATGACTGGTTAAAATTTTTGGTGGTTTCTTGTTCAGTCCATAGGCCTACATCATGTGGCAAACCGGTGAGCATGTGGCTCTATTAGTATAGGAGATACCTGAAAACATATCACACTTTTCATCATAGTGCTTTTACCAATGCATAAAATGCATGGAGAAGTCATTTCGAATGACTGGTCCTCAGTGTTGTGAGAACGATGACTGGTTAAAATTTTTGGTGGTTTCTTGTTCAGTCCATAGGCCTACATCATGTGGCAAACCGGTGAGCATGTGGCTCTATTAGTATAGGAGATACCTGAAAACATATCACACTTTTCATCATAGTGCTTTTACCAATGCATAAAATGCATGGAGAAGTCATTTCGAATGACTGGTCCTCAGTGTTGTGAGAACGATGACTGGTTAAAATTTTTGGTGGTTTCTTGTTCAGTCCATAGGCCTACATCATGTGGCAAACCGGTGAGCATGTGGCTCTATTAGTATAGGAGATACCTGAAAACATATCACACTTTTCATCATAGTGCTTTTACCAATGCATAAAATGCATGGAGAAGTCATTTCGAATGACTGGTCCTCAGTGTTGTGAGAACGATGACTGGATAAAATTTTTGGTGGTTTCTTGTTCAGTCCATAGGCCTACATCATGTGGCAAACCGGTGAGCATGTGGCTCTATTAGTATAGGAGATACCTGAAAACATGTCACACTTTTCATCATAGTGCTTTTACCAATGCATAAAATGCATGGAGAAGTCATTTCGAATGACTGGTCCTCAGTGTTGTGAGAACGATGACTGGTTAAAATTTTTGGTGGTTTCTTGTTCAGTCCATAGGCCTACATCATGTAGCAAACCGGTGAGCATGTGGCTCTATTAGTATAGGAGATACCTGAAAACATATCACACTTTTCATCATAGTGCTTTTACCAATGCATAAAATGCATGGAGAAGTCATTTCGAATGACTGGTCCTCAGTGTTGTGAGAACGATGACTGGTTAAAATTTTTGGTGGTTTCTTGTTCAGTCCATAGGCCTACATCATGTGGCAAACCGGTGAGCATGTGGCTCTATTAGTATAGGAGATACCTGAAAACATATCACACTTTTCATCATAGTGCTTTTACCAATGCATAAAATGCATGGAGAAGTCATTTCGAATGACTGGTCCTCAGTGTTGTGAGAACGATGACTGGTTAAAATTTTTGGTGGTTTCTTGTTCAGTCCATAGGCCTACATCATGTGGCAAACCGGTGAGCATGTGGCTCTATTAGTATAGGAGATACCTGAAAACATATCACACTTTTCATCATAGTGCTTTTACCAATGCACAGAATGCATGGAGAAGTCATTTCGAATGACTGGTCCTCAGTGTTGTGAGAATGATGACTGGTTAAAATTTTTGGTGGTTTCTTGTTCAGTCCATAGGCCTACATCATGTGGCAAACCGGTGAGCATGTGGCTCTATTAGTATAGGAGATACCTGAAAACATATCACACTTTTCATCATAGTGCTTTTACCAATGCATAAAATGCATGGAGAAGTCATTTCGAATGACTGGTCCTCAGTGTTGTGAGAACGATGACTGGTTAAAATTTTTGGTGGTTTCTTGTTCAGTCCATAGGCCTACATCATGTGGCAAACCGGTGAGCATGTGGCTCTATTAGTATAGGAGATACCTGAAAACATATCACACTTTTCATCATAGTGCTTTTACCAATGCATAAAATGCATGGAGAAGTCATTTCGAATGACTGGTCCTCAGTGTTGTGAGAACGATGACTGGATAAAATTTTTGGTGGTTTCTTGTTCAGTCCATAGGCCTACATCATGTGGCAATCCGGTGAGCATGTGGCTCTATTAGTATAGGAGATACCTGAAAACATATCACACTTTTCATCATAGTGCTTTTACCAATGCATAAAATGCATGGAGAAGTCATTTCGAATGACTGGTCCTCAGTGTTGTGAGAACGATGACTGGTTAAAATTTTTGGTGGTTTCTTGTTCAGTCCATAGGCCTACATCATGTGGCAAACCGGTGAGCATGTGGCTCTATTAGTATAGGAGATACCTGAAAACATATCACACTTTTCATCATAGTGCATTTACCAATGCATAAAATGCATGGAGAAGTCATTTCGAATGACTGGTCCTCAGTGTTGTTGAAAACGATGACAGGTTAAAATTTTTGGTGGTTTCTTGTTCAGTCCATAGGCCTACATCATGTGGCAAACCGGTGAGCATGTGGCTCTATTAGTATAGGAGATACCTGAAAACATATCACACTTTTCATCATAGTGCTTTTACCAATGCGTAAAATGCATGGAGAAGTCATTTCGAATGACTGGTCCTCAGTGTTGTGAGAACGATGACTGGTTAAAATTTTTGGTGGTTTCTTGTTCAGTCCATAGGCCTACATCATGTGGCAAACCGGTGAGCATGTGGCTCTATTAGTATAGGAGATACCTGAAAACATATCACACTTTTCATCATAGTGCTTTTACCAATGCATAAAATGCATGGAAAAGTCATTTCGAATGACTGGTCCTCAGTGTTGTGAGAACGATGACTGGTTAAAATTTTTGGTGGTTTCTTGTTCAGTCCATAGGCCTACATCATGTAGCAAACCGGTGAGCATGTGGCTCTATTAGTATAGGAGATACCTGAAAACATATCACACTTTTCATCATAGTGCTTTTACCAATGCATAAAATGCATGGAGAAGTCATTTCGAATGACTGGTCCTCAGTGTTGTGAGAACGATGACTGGTTAAAATTTTTGGTGGTTTCTTGTTCAGTCCATAGGCCTACCTCATGTGGCAAACCGGTGAGCATGTGGCTCTATTAGTATAGGAGATACCTGAAAACATATCACACTTTTCATCATAGTGCTTTTACCAATGCATAAAATGCATGGAGAAGTCATTTCGAATGACTGGTCCTCAGTGTTGTGAGAACGATGACTGGTTAAAATTTTTGGTGGTTTCTTGTTCAGTCCATAGGCCTACATCATGTGGCAAACCGGTGAGCATGTGGCTCTATTAGTATAGGAGATACCTGAAAACATGTCACACTTTTCATCATAGTGCTTTTACCAATGCATAAAATGCATGGAGAAGTCATTTCGAATGACTGGTCCTCAGTGTTGTGAGAACGATGACTGGTTAAAATTTTTGTTGGTTTCTTGTTCAGTCCATAGGCCTACATCATGTGGCAAACCGGTGAGCATGTGGCTCTATTAGTATAGGAGATACCTGAAAACATATCACACTTTTCATCATAGTGCTTTTACCAATGCATAAAATGCATGGAGAAGTCATTTCGAATGACTGGTCCTCAGTGTTGTGAGAATGATGACTGGTTAAAATTTTTGGTGGTTTCTTGTTCAGTCCATAGGCCTACATCATGTGGCAAACCGGTGAGCATGTGGCTCTATTAGTATAGGAGATACCTGAAAACATATCACACTTTTCATCACAACACTGAGGAGCAGTCATTCGAAATGACTTCTCTATGCATTTTATGCATTGGTAAAAGCACTATGATGAAAAGTGTGATATGTTTTCAGGTATCTCCTATACTAATAGAGCCACATGCTCACCGGTTTGCCACATGATGTAGGCCTATGGACTGAACAAGAAACCACCAAAAATTTTAACCAGTCATCGTTCTCACAACACTGAGGACCAGTCATTCGAAATGACTTCTCCATGCATTTTATGCATTGGTAAAAGCACTATGATGAAAAGTGTGATATGTTTTCAGGTATCTCCTATACTAATAGAGCCACATGCTCACCGGTTTGCCACATGATGTAGGCCTATGGACTGAACCAGAAACCACCAAAAATTTTAACCAGTCATCGTTCTCACAACACTGAGGACCAGTCATTCGAAATGACTTCTCCATGCATTTTATGCATTGGTAAAAGCACTATGATGAAAAGTGTGATATGTTTTCAGGTATCTCCTATACTAATAGAGCCACATGCTCACCGTTTTGCCACATGATGTAGGCCTATGGACTGAACAAGAAACCACCAAAAATTTTAACCAGTCATCGTTCTCACAACACTGAGGAGCAGTCATTCGAAATGACTTCTCCATGCATTTTATGCATTGGTAAAAGCACTATGATGAAAAGTGTGATATGTTTTCAGGTATCTCCTATACTAATAGAGCCACATGCTCACCGGTTTGCCACAAGATGTAGGCCTATGGACTGAACAAGAAACCACCAAAAATTTTAACCAGTCATCGTTCTCACAACACTGAGGACCAGTCATTCGAAATGACTTCTCCATGCATTTTATGCATTGGTAAAAGCACTATGATGAAAAGTGTGATATGTTTTCAGGTATCTCCTATACTAATAGAGCCACATGCTCACCGGTTTGCCACATGATGTAGGCCTATGGACTGAACAAGAAACCACCAAAAATTTTAACCAGTCATCGTTCTCACAACACTGAGGACCAGTCATTCGAAATGACTTCTCCATGCATTTTATGCATTGGTAAAAGCACTATGATGAAAAGTGTGATATGTTTTCAGGTATCTCCTATACTAATAGAGCCACATGCTCACCGGTTTGCCACATGATGTAGGCCTATGGACTGAACAAGAAACCACCACAAATTTTAACCAGTCATCGTTCTCACAACACTGAGGACCAGTCATTCGAAATGACTTCTCCATGCATTTTATGCATTGGTAAAAGCACTATGATGAAAAGTGTGATATGTTTTCAGGTATCTCCTATACTAATAGAGCCACATGCTCACCGGTTTGCCACATGATGTAGGCCTATGGACTGAACAAGAAACCACCAAAAATTTTAACCAGTCATCGTTCTCACAACACTGAGGACCAGTCATTCGAAATGACTTCTCCATGCATTTTATGCATTGGTAAAAGCACTATGATGAAAAGTGTGATATGTTTTCAGGTATCTCCTATACTAATAGAGCCACATGCTCACCGGTTTGCCACATGATGTAGGCCTATGGACTGAACAAGAAACCACCAAAAATTTTAACCAGTCATCGTTCTCACAACACTGAGGACCAGTCATTCGAAATGACTTCTCCATGCATTTTATGCATTGGTAAAAGCACTATGATGAAAAGTGTGATATGTTTTCAGGTATCTCCTATACTAATAGAGCCACATGCTCACCGGTTTGCCACATGATGTAGGCCTATGGACTGAACAAGAAACCACCAAAAATTTTAACCAGTCATCATTCTCACAACACTGAGGACCAGTCATTCGAAATGACTTCTCCATGCATTTTATGCATTGGTAAAAGCACTATGATGAAAAGTGTGATATGTTTTCAGGTATCTACTATACTAATAGAGCCACATGCTCACCGGTTTGCCACATGATGTAGGCCTATGGACTGAACAAGAAACCACCAAAAATTTTAACCAGTCATCGTTCTCACAACACTGAGGACCAGTCATTCGAAATGACTTCTCCATGCATTTTATGCATTGGTAAAAGCACTATGATGAAAAGTGTGATATGTTTTCAGGTATCTCCTATACTAATAGAGCCACATGCTCACCGGTTTGCCACATGATGTAGGCCTATGGACTGAACAAGAAACCACCAAAAATTTTAACCAGTCATCGTTCTCACAACACTGAGGACCAGTCATTCGAAATGACTTCTCCATGCATTTTATGCATTGGTAAAAGCACTATGATGAAAAGTGTGATATGTTTTCAGGTATCTACTATACTAATAGAGCCACATGCTCACCGGTTTGCCACATGATGTAGGCCTATGGACTGAACAAGAAACCACCAAAAATTTTAACCAGTCATCGTTCTCACAACACTGAGGACCAGTCATTCGAAATGACTTCTCCATGCATTTTATGCATTGGTAAAAGCACTATGATGAAAAGTGTGATATGTTTTCAGGTATCTCCTATACTAATAGAGCCACATGCTCACCGGTTTGCCACATGATGTAGGCCTATGGACTGAACAAGAAACCACCAAAAATTTTAACCAGTCATCGTTCTCACAACACTGAGGACCAGTCATCCGAAATGACTTCTCCATGCATTTTATGCATTGGTAAAAGCACTATGATGAAAAGTGTGATATGTTTTCAGGTATCTCCTATACTAATAGAGCCACATGCTCACCGGTTTGCCACATGATGTAGGCCTATGGACTGAACAAGAAACCACCAAAAATTTTAACTAGTCATCGTTCTCACAACACTGAGGACCAGTCATTCGAAATGACTTCTCCATGCATTTTATGCATTGGTAAAAGCACTATGATGAAAAGTGTGATATGTTTTCAGGTATCTCCTATACTAATAGAGCCACATGCTCACCGGTTTGCCACATGATGTAGGCCTATGGACTGAACAAGAAACCACCAAAAATTTTAACCAGTCATCGTTCTCACAACACTGAGGACCAGTCATTCGAAGTGACTTCTCCATGCATTTTATGCATTGGTAAAAGCACTATGATGAAAAGTGTGATATGTTTTCAGGTATCTCCTATACTAATAGAGCCACATGCTCACCGGTTTGCCACATGATGTAGGCCTATGGACTGAACAAGAAACCACCAAAAATTTTAACCAGTCATCGTTCTCACAACACTGAGGACCAGTCATTCGAAATGACTTCTCCATGCATTTTATGCATTGGTAAAAGCACTATGATGAAAAGTGTGATATGTTTTCAGGTATCTCCTATACTAATAGAGCCACATGCTCACCGGTTTGCCACATGATGTAGGCCTATGGACTGAACAAGAAACCACCAAAAATATTAACCAGTCATCGTTCTCACAACACTGAGGACCAGTCGTTCGAAATGACTTCTCCATGCATTTTATGCATTGGTAAAAGCACTATGATGAAAAGTGTGATATGTTTTCAGGTATCTCCTATACTAATAGAGCCACATGCTCACCGGTTTGCCACATGATGTAGGCCTATGGACTGAACAAGAAACCACCAAAAATTTTAACCAGTCATCGTTCTCACAACACTGAGGACCAGTCATTCGAAATGACTTCTCCATGCATTTTATGCATTGGTAAAAGCACTGTGATTGAAAAGTGTGATATGTTTTCAGGTATCTCCTATACTAATAGAGCCACATGCTCACCGGTTTGCCACATGATGTAGGCCTATGGACTGAACAAGAAACCACCAAAAATTTTAACCAGTCATCGTTCTCACAACACTGAGGACCAGTCATTCGAAATGACTTCTCCATGCATTTTATGCATTGGTAAAAGCACTATGATGAAGTGTGATATGTTTTCAGGTATCTCCTATACTAATAGAGCCACATGCTCACCGGTTTGCCACATGATGTAGGCCTATGGACTGAACAAGAAACCACCAAAAATTTTAACCAGTCATCGTTCTCACAACACTGAGGACCAGTCATTCGAAATGACTTCTCCATGCATTTTATGCATTGGTAAAAGCTATCACACTTTTCATCATAGTGCTTTTACCAATGCATAAAATGCATGGAGAAGTCATTTCGGATGACTGGTCCTCAGTGTTGTGAGAACGATGACTGGTTAAAATTTTTGGTGGTTTCTTGTTCAGTCCATAGGCCTACATCATGTGGCAAACCGGTGAGCATGTGGCTCTATTAGTATAGGAGATACCTGAAAACATATCACACTTTTCATCATAGTGCTTTTACCAATGCATAAAATGCATGGAGAAGTCATTTCGAATGACTGGTCCTCAGTGTTGTGAGAACGATGACTGGTTAAAATTTTTGGTGGTTTCTTGTTCAGTCCATAGGCCTACATCATGTGGCAAACCGGTGAGCATGTGGCTATATTAGTATAGGAGATACCTGAAAACATATCACACTTTTCATCATAGTGCTTTTACCAATGCATAAAATGCATGGAGAAGTCATTTCGAATGACTGGTCCTCAGTGTTGTGAGAACGATGACTGGTTAAAATTTTTGGTGGTTTCTTGTTCAGTCCATAGGCCTACATCATGTGGCAAACCGGTGAGCATGTGGCTCTATTAGTATAGGAGATACCTGAAAACATATCACACTTTTCATCATAGTGCTTTTACCAATGCATAAAATGCATGGAGAAGTCATTTCGAATGACTGGTCCTCAGTGTTGTGAGAACGATGACTGGTTAAAATTTTTGGTGGTTTCTTGTTCAGTCCATAGGCCTACATCATGTGGCAAACCGGTGAGCATGTGGCTCTATTAGTATAGGAGATACCTGAAAACATATCACACTTTTCATCATAGTGCTTTTACCAATGCATAAAATGCATGGAGAAGTCATTTCGAATGACTAGTCCTCAGTGTTGTGAGAACGATGACTGGTTAAAATTTTTGGTGGTTTCTTGTTCAGTCCATAGGCCTACATCATGTGGCAAACCGGTGAGCATGTGGCTCTATTAGTATAGGAGATACCTGAAAACATATCACACTTTTCATCATAGTGCTTTTACCAATGCATAAAATGCATGGAGAAGTCATTTCGAATGACTGGTCCTCAGTGTTGTGAGAACGATGACTGGTTAAAATTTTTGGTGGTTTCTTGTTCAGTCCATAGGCCTACATCATGTGGCAAACCGGTGAGCATGTGGCTCTATTAGTATAGGAGATACCTGAAAACATATCACACTTTTCATCATAGTGCTTTTACCAATGCATAAAATGCATGGAGAAGTCATTTCGAATGACTGGTCCTCAGTGTTGTGAGAACAATGACTGGTTAAAATTTTTGGTGGTTTCTGGTTCAGTCCATAGGCCTACATCATGTGGCAAACCGGTGAGCATGTGGCTCTATTAGTATAGGAGATACCTAAAAACATATCACACTTTTCATCATAGTGCTTTTACCAATGCATAAAATGCATGGAGAAGTCATTTCGAATGACTGGTCCTCAGTGTTGTGAGAACGATGACTGGTTAAAATTTTTGGTGGTTTCTTGTTCAGTCCATAGGCCTACATCATGTGGCAAACCGGTGAGCATGTGGCTCTATTAGTATAGGAGATACCTGAAAACATATCACACTTTTCATCATAGTGCTTTTACCAATGCATAAAATGCATGGAGAAGTCATTTCGAATGACTGGTCCTCAGTGTTGTGAGAACGATGACTGGTTAAAATTTTTGGTGGTTTCTTGTTCAGTCCATAGGCCTATATCATGTGGCAAACCGGTGAGCATGTGGCTCTATTAGTATAGGAGATACCTGAAAACATATCACACTTTTCATCATAGTGCTTTTACCAATGCATAAAATGCATGGAGAAGTCATTTCGAATGACTGGTCCTCAGTGTTGTGAGAACGATGACTGGTTAAAATTTTTGGTGGTTTCTGGTTCAGTCCATAGGCCTACATCATGTGGCAAACCGGTGAGCATGTGGCTCTATTAGTATAGGAGATACCTGAAAACATATCACACTTTTCATCATAGTGCTTTTACCAATGCATAAAATGCATGGAGAAGTCATTTCGAATGACTGGTCCTCAGTGTTGTGAGAACGATGACTGGTTAAAATTTTTGGTGGTTTCTTGTTCAGTCCATAGGCCTACATCATGTGGCAAACCGGTGAGCATGTGGCTCTATTAGTATAGGAGATACCTGAAAACATATCACACTTTTCATCATAGTGCTTTTACCAATGCATAAAATGCATGGAGAAGTCATTTCGAATGACTGGTCCTCAGTGTTGTGATGAAAAGTGTGATATGTTTTCAGGTATCTCCTATACTAATAGAGCCACATGCTCACCGGTTTGCCACATGATGTAGGCCTATGGACTGAACAAGAAACCACCAAAAATTTTAACCAGTCATCGTTCTCACAACACTGAGGACCAGTCATTCGAAATGACTTCTCCATGCATTTTATGCATTGGTAAAAGCACTATGATGAAAAGTGTGACATGTTTTCAGGTATCTCCTATACTAATAGAGCCACATGCTCACCGGTTTGCCACATGATGTAGGCCTATGGACTGAACAAGAAACCACCAAAAATTTTAACCAGTCATCGTTCTCACAACACTGAGGACCAGTCATTCGAAATGACTTCTCCATGCATTTTATGCATTGGTAAAAGCACTATGATGAAAAGTGTGATATGTTTTCAGGTATCTCCTATACTAATAGAGCCACATGCTCACCGGTTTGCCACATGATGTAGGCCTATGGACTGAACAAGAAACCACCAAAAATTTTAACCAGTCATCGTTCTCACAACACTGAGGACCAGTCATTCGAAATGACTTCTCCATGCATTTTATGCATTGGTAAAAGCACTATGATGAAAAGTGTGATATGTTTTCAGGTATCTCCTATACTAATAGAGCCACATGCTCACCGGTTTGCTACATGATGTAGGCCTATGGACTGAACAAGAAACCACCAAAAATTTTAACCAGTCATCGTTCTCACAACACTGAGGACCAGTCATTCGAAATGACTTTTCCATGCATTTTATGCATTGGTAAAAGCACTATGATGAAAAGTGTGATATGTTTTCAGGTATCTCCTATACTAATAGAGCCACATGCTCACCGGTTTGCCACATGATGTAGGCCTATGGACTGAACAAGAAACCACCAAAAATTTTAACCAGTCATCGTTCTCACAACACTGAGGACCAGTCATTCGAAATGACTTCTCCATGCATTTTATGCATTGGTAAAAGCACTATGATGAAAAGTGTGATATGTTTTCAGGTATCTCCTATACTAATAGAGCCACATGCTCATCGGTTTGCCACATGATGTAGGCCTATGGACTGAACAAGAAACCACCAAAAATTTTAACCAGTCATCGTTCTCACAACACTGAGGACAAGTCATTCGAAATGAGTTCTCCATGCATTTTATGCATTGGTAAAAGCACTATGATGAAAAGTGTGATATGTTTTCAGGTATCTCCTATACTAATAGAGCCACATGCTCACCGGTTTGCCACATGATGTAGGCCTATGGACTGAACAAGAAACCACCAAAAATTTTAACCAGTCATCGTTCTCACAACACTGAGGACCAGTCATTCGAAATGACTTCTCCATGCATTTTATGCATTGGTAAAAGCACTATGATGAAAAGTGTGATATGTTTTCAGGTATCTCCTATACTAATAGAGCCACATGCTCACCGGTTTGCCACATGATGTAGGCCTATGGACTGAACAAGAAACCACCAAAAATTTTAACCAGTCATCGTTCTCACAACACTGAGGACCAGTCATTCGAAATGACTTCTCCATGCATTTTATGCATTGGTAAAAGCACTATGATGAAAAGTGTGATATGTTTTCAGGTATCTCCTATACTAATAGAGCCACATGCTCACCGGTTTGCCACATGATGTAGGCCTATGGACTGAACAAGAAACCACCAAAAATTTTAACCAGTCATCGTTCTCACAACACTGAGGACCAGTCATTCGAAATGACTTCTCCATGCATTTTATGCATTGGTAAAAGCACTATGATGAAAAGTGTGATATGTTTTCAGGTATCTCCTATACTAATAAAGCCACATGCTCACCGGTTTGCCACATAATGTAGGCCTATGGACTGAACAAGAAACCACCAAAAATTTTAACCAGTCATCGTTCTCACAACACTGAGGACCAGTCATTCGAAATGACTTCTCCATGCATTTTATGCATTGGTAAAAGCACTATGATGAAAAGTGTGATATGTTTTCAGGTATCTCCTATACTAAAAGAGCCACATGCTCACCGGTTTGCCACATGATGTAGGCCTATGGACTGAACAAGAAACCACCAAAAATTTTAACCAGTCATCGTTCTCACAACACTGAGGACAAGTCATTCGAAATGACTTCTCCATGCATTTTATGCATTGGTAAAAGCACTATGATGAAAAGTGTGATATGTTTTCAGGTATCTCCTATACTAATAGCGCCACATGCTCACCGGTTTGCCACATGATGTAGGCCTATGGACTGAACAAGAAACCACCAAAAATTTTAACCAGTCATCGTTCTCACAACACTGAGGACCAGTCATTCGAAATGACTTCTCCATGCATTTTATGCATTGGTAAAAGCACTATGATGAAAAGTGTGATATGTTTTCAGGTATCTCCTATACTAATAGAGCCACATACTCACCGGTTTGCCACATGATGTAGGCCTATGGACTGAACAAGAAACCACCAAAAATTTTAACCAGTCATCGTTCTCACAACACTGAGGACCAGTCATTCGAAATGACTTCTCCATGCATTTTATGCATTGGTAAAAGCACTATGATGAAAAGTGTGATATCTTTTCAGGTATCTCCTATACTAATAGAGCCACATGCTCACCGGTTTGTCACATGATGTAGGCCTATGGACTGAACAAGAAACCACCAAAAATTTTAACCAGTCATCGTTCTCACAACACTGAGGACCAGTCATTCGAAATGACATCTCCATGCATTTTATGCATTGGTAAAAGCACTATGATGAAAAGTGTGATATGTTTTCAGGTATCTCCTATACTAATAGAGCCATATGCTCACCGGTTTGCCACATGATGTAGGCCTATGGACTGAACAAGAAACCACCAAAAATTTTAACCAGTCATCGTTCTCACAACACTGAGGACCAGTCATTCGAAATGACTTCTCCATGCATTTTATGCATTGGTAAAAGCACTATGATGAAAAGTGTGATATGTTTTCAGGTATCTCCTATACTAATAGAGCCACATGCTCACCGGTTTGCCACATGATGTAGGCCTATGGACTGAACAAGAAACCACCAAAAATTTTAACCAGTCATTGTTCTCACAACACTGAGGACCAGTCATTCGAAATGACTTCTCCATGCATTTTATGCATTGGTAAAAGCACTGTGATGAAAAGTGTGATATGTTTTCAGGTATCTCCTATACTAATAGAGCCACATGCTCACCGGTTTGCCACATGATGTAGGCCTATGGACTGAACAAGAAACCACCAAAAATTTTAACCAGTCATCGTTCTCACAACACTGAGGACCAGTCATTCGAAATGACTTCTCCATGCATTTTATGCATTGGTAAAAGCACTATGATGAAAAGTGTGATATGTTTTCAGGTATCTCCTATACTAATAGAGCCACATGCTCACCGGTTTGCCACATGATGTGGGCCTATGGACTGAACAAGAAACCACCAAAAATTTTAACCAGTCATCGTTCTCACAACACTGAGGACCAGTCATTCGAAATGACTTCTCCATGCATTTTATGCATTGGTAAAAGCACTATGATGAAAAGTGTGATATGTTTTCAGGTATCTCCTATACTAATAGAGCCACATGCTCACCGGTTTGCCACATGATGTAGGCCTATGGACTGAACAAGAAACCACCAAAAATTTTAACCAGTCATCGTTCTCACAACACTGAGGACCAGTCATTCGAAATGACTTCTCCATGCATTTTATGCATTGGTAAAAGCACTATGATGAAAAGTGTGATATGTTTTCAGGTATCTCCTATACTAATAGAGCCACATGCTCACTGGTTTGCCACATGATGTAGGCCTATGGACTGAACAAGAAACCACCAAAAATTTTAACCAGTCATCGTTCTCACAACACTGAGGACCAGTCATTCGAAATGACTTCTCCATGCATTTTATGCATTGGTAAAAGCACTATGATGAAAAGTGTGATATGTTTTCAGGTATCTCCTATACTAATAGAGCCACATGCTCACCGGTTTGCCACATGATGTAGGCCTATGGACTGAACAAGAAACCACCAAAAATTTTAACCAGTCATCGTTCTCACAACACTGAGGACCAGTCATTCGAAATGACTTCTCCATGCATTTTATGCATTGGTAAAAGCACTATGATGAAAAGTGTGATATGTTTTCAGGTATCTCCTATACTAATAGAGCCACATGCTCACCGGTTTGCCACATGATGTAGGCCTATGGACTGAACAAGAAACCACCAAAAATTTTAACCAGTCATTGTTCTCACAACACTGAGGACCAGTCATTCGAAATGACTTCTCCATGCATTTTATGCATTGGTAAAAGCACTGTGATGAAAAGTGTGATATGTTTTCAGGTATCTCCTATACTAATAGAGCCACATGCTCACCGGTTTGCCACATGATGTAGGCCTATGGACTGAACAAGAAACCACCAAAAATTTTAACCAGTCATCGTTCTCACAACACTGAGGACCAGTCATTCGAAATGACTTCTCCATGCATTTTATGCATTGGTAAAAGCACTATGATGAAAAGTGTGATATGTTTTCAGGTATCTCCTATACTAATAGAGCCACATGCTCACCGGTTTGCCACATGATGTGGGCCTATGGACTGAACAAGAAACCACCAAAAATTTTAACCAGTCATCGTTCTCACAACACTGAGGACCAGTCATTCGAAATGACTTCTCCATGCATTTTATGCATTGGTAAAAGCACTATGATGAAAAGTGTGATATGTTTTCAGGTATCTCCTATACTAATAGAGCCACATGCTCACCGGTTTGCCACATGATGTAGGCCTATGGACTGAACAAGAAACCACCAAAAATTTTAACCAGTCATCGTTCTCACAACACTGAGGACCAGTCATTCGAAATGACTTCTCCATGCATTTTATGCATTGGTAAAAGCACTATGATGAAAAGTGTGATATGTTTTCAGGTATCTCCTATACTAATAGAGCCACATGCTCACTGGTTTGCCACATGATGTAGGCCTATGGACTGAACAAGAAACCACCAAAAATTTTAACCAGTCATCGTTCTCACAACACTGAGGACCAGTCATTCGAAATGACTTCTCCATGCATTTTATGCATTGGTAAAAGCACTATGATGAAAAGTGTGATATGTTTTCAGGTATCTCCTATACTAATAGAGCCACATGCTCACCGGTTTGCCACATGATGTAGGCCTATGGACTGAACAAGAAACCACCAAAAATTTTAACCAGTCATCGTTCTCACAACACTGAGGACCAGTCATTCGAAATGACTTCTCCATGCATTTTATGCATTGGTAAAAGCACTATGATGAAAAGTGTGATATGTTTTCAGGTATCTCCTATACTAATAGAGCCACATGCTCACCGGTTTGCCACATGATGTAGGCCTATGGACTGAACAAGAAACCACCAAAAATTTTAACCAGTCATCGTTCTCACAACACTGAGGACCAGTCATTCGAAATGACTTCTCCATGCATTTTATGCATTGGTAAAAGCACTATGATGAAAAGTGTGATATGTTTTCAGGTATCTCCTATACTAATAGAGCCACATGCTCACCGGTTTGCTACATGATGTAGGCCTATGGACTGAACAAGAAACCACCAAAAATTTTAACCAGTCATCGTTCTCACAACACTGAGGACCAGTCATTCGAAATGACTTTTCCATGCATTTTATGCATTGGTAAAAGCACTATGATGAAAAGTGTGATATGTTTTCAGGTATCTCCTATACTAATAGAGCCACATGCTCACCGGTTTGCCACATGATGTAGGCCTATGGACTGAACAAGAAACCACCAAAAATTTTAACCAGTCATCGTTCTCACAACACTGAGGACCAGTCATTCGAAATGACTTCTCCATGCATTTTATGCATTGGTAAAAGCACTATGATGAAAAGTGTGATATGTTTTCAGGTATCTCCTATACTAATAGAGCCACATGCTCATCGGTTTGCCACATGATGTAGGCCTATGGACTGAACAAGAAACCACCAAAAATTTTAACCAGTCATCGTTCTCACAACACTGAGGACAAGTCATTCGAAATGAGTTCTCCATGCATTTTATGCATTGGTAAAAGCACTATGATGAAAAGTGTGATATGTTTTCAGGTATCTCCTATACTAATAGAGCCACATGCTCACCGGTTTGCCACATGATGTAGGCCTATGGACTGAACAAGAAACCACCAAAAATTTTAACCAGTCATCGTTCTCACAACACTGAGGACCAGTCATTCGAAATGACTTCTCCATGCATTTTATGCATTGGTAAAAGCACTATGATGAAAAGTGTGATATGTTTTCAGGTATCTCCTATACTAATAGAGCCACATGCTCACCGGTTTGCCACATGATGTAGGCCTATGGACTGAACAAGAAACCACCAAAAATTTTAACCAGTCATCGTTCTCACAACACTGAGGACCAGTCATTCGAAATGACTTCTCCATGCATTTTATGCATTGGTAAAAGCACTATGATGAAAAGTGTGATATGTTTTCAGGTATCTCCTATACTAATAGAGCCACATGCTCACCGGTTTGCCACATGATGTAGGCCTATGGACTGAACAAGAAACCGCCAAAAATTTTAACCAGTCATCGTTCTCACAACACTGAGGACCAGTCATTCGAAATGACTTCTCCATGCATTTTATGCATTGGTAAAAGCACTATGATGAAAAGTGTGATATGTTTTCAGGTATCTCCTATACTAATAGAGCCACATGCTCACCGGTTTGCCACATGATGTAGGCCTATGGACTGAACAAGAAACCACCAAAAATTTTAACCAGTCATCGTTCTCACAACACTGAGGACCAGTCATTCGAAATGACTTCTCCATGCATTTTATGCATTGGTAAAAGCACTATGATGAAAAGTGTGATATGTTTTCAGGTATCTCCTATACTAATAGAGCCACATGCTCACCGGTTTGCCACATGATGTAGGCCTATGGACTGAACAAGAAACCACCAAAAATTTTAACCAGTCATCGTTCTCACAACACTGAGGACCAGTCATTCGAAATGACTTCTCCATGCATTTTATGCATTGGTAAAAGCACTATGATGAAAAGTGTGATATGTTTTCAGGTATCTCCTATACTAATAGAGCCACATGCTCACCGGTTTGCCACATGATGTAGGCCTATGGACTGAACAAGAAACCGCCAAAAATTTTAACCAGTCATCGTTCTCACAACACTGAGGACCAGTCATTCGAAATGACTTCTCCATGCATTTTATGCATTGGTAAAAGCACTATGATGAAAAGTGTGATATGTTTTCAGGTATCTCCTATACTAATAGAGCCACATGCTCACCGGTTTGCCACATGATGTAGGCCTATGGACTGAACAAGAAACCACCAAAAATTTTAACCAGTCATCGTTCTCACAACACTGAGGACCAGTCATTCGAAATGACTTCTCCATGCATTTTATGCATTGGTAAAAGCACTATGATGAAAAGTGTGATATGTTTTCAGGTATCTCCTATACTAATAGAGCCACATGCTCACCGGTTTGCCACATGATGTAGGCCTATGGACTGAACAGGAAACCACCAAAAATTTTAACCAGTCATCGTTCTCACAACACTGAGGACCAGTCATTCGAAATGACTTCTCCATGCATTTTATGCATTGGTAAAAGCACTATGATGAAAAGTGTGATATGTTTTCAGGTATCTCCTATACTAATAGAGCCACATGCTCACCGGTTTGCCACATGATGTAGGCCTATGGACTGAACAAGAAACCACCAAAAATTTTAACCAGTCATCGTTCTCACAACACTGAGGACCAGTCATTCGAAATGACTTCTCCATGCATTTTATGCATTGGTAAAAGCACTATGATGAAAAGTGTGATATGTTTTCAGGTATCTCCTATACTAATAGCGCCACATGCTCACCGGTTTGCCACATGATGTAGGCCTATGGACTGAACAAGAAACCACCAAAAATTTTAACCAGTCATCGTTCTCACAACACTGAGGACCAGTCATTCGAAATGACTTCTCCATGCATTTTATGCATTGGTAAAAGCACTATGATGAAAAGTGTGATATGTTTTCAGGTATCTCCTATACTAATAGAGCCACATGCTCACCGGTTTGCCACATGATGTAGGCCTATGGACTGAACAAGAAACCACCAAAAATTTTAACCAGTCATCGTTCTCACAACACTGAGGACCAGTCATTCGAAATGACTTCTCCATGCATTTTATGCATTGGTAAAAGCACTACGATGAAAAGTGTGATATGTTTTCAGGTATCTCCTATACTAATAGAGCCACATGCTCACCGGTTTGCCACATGATGTGAGCCTATGGACTGAACAAGAAACCACCAAAAATTTTAACCAGTCATCGTTCTCACAACACTGAGGACCAGTCATTCGAAATGACTTCTCCATGCATTTTATGCATTGGTAAAAGCACTATGATGAAAAGTGTGATATGTTTTCAGGTATCTCCTATACTAATAGAGCCACATGCTCACCGGTTTGCCACATGATGTAGGCCTATGGACTGAACAAGAAACCACCAAAAATTTTAACCAGTCATCGTTCTCACAACACTGAGGACCAGTCATTCGAAATGACTTCTCCATGCATTTTATGCATTGGTAAAAGCACTATGATGAAAAGTGTGATATGTTTTCAGGTATCTCCTATACTAATAGAGCCACATGCTCACCGGTTTGTCACATGATGTGGGCCTATGGACTGAACAAGAAACCACCAAAAATTTTAACCAGTCATCGTTCTCATAACACTGAGGACCAGTCATTCGAAATGACTTCTCCATGCATTTTATGCATTGGTAAAAGCACTATGATGAAAAGTGTGATATGTTTTCAGGTATCTCCTATACTAATAGAGCCATATGCTCACCGGTTTGCCACATGATGTAGGCCTATGGACTGAACAAGAAACCACCAAAAATTTTAACCAGTCATCGTTCTCACAACACTGAGGACCAGTCATTCGAAATGACTTCTCCATGCATTTTATGCATTGGTAAAAGCACTATGATGAAAAGTGTGATATGTTTTCAGGTATCTCCTATACTAATAGAGCCACATGCTCACCGGTTTGCCACATGATGTAGGCCTATGGACTGAACAAGAAGCCACCAAAAATTTTAACCAGTCATCGTTCTCACAACACTGAGGACCAGTCATTCGAAATGACTTCTCCATGCATTTTATGCATTGGTAAAAGCACTATGATGAAAAGTGTGATATGTTTTCAGGTATCTCCTATACTAAAAGAGCCACATGCTCACCGGTTTGCCACATGATGTAGGCCTATGGACTGAACAAGAAACCACCAAAAATTTTAACCAGTCATCGTTCTCACAACACTGAGGACCAGTCATTCAAAATGACTTCTCCATGCATTTTATGCATTGGTAAAAGCACTATGATGAAAAGTGTGATATGTTTTCAGGTATCTCCTATACTAATAGAGCCACATGCTCACCGGTTTGCCACATGATGTAGGCCTATGGACTGAACAAGAAACCACCAAAAATTTTAACCAGTCATCGTTCTCACAACACTGAGGACCAGTCATTCGAAATGACTTCTCCATGCATTTTATGCATTGGTAAAAGCACTATGATGAAAAGTGTGATATGTTTTCAGGTATCTCCTATACTAATAAAGCCACATGCTCACCGGTTTGCCACATAATGTAGGCCTATGGACTGAACAAGAAACCACCAAAAATTTTAACCAGTCATCGTTCTCACAACACTGAGGACCAGTCATTCGAAATGACTTCTCCATGCATTTTATGCATTGGTAAAAGCACTATGATGAAAAGTGTGATATGTTTTCAGGTATCTCCTATACTAAAAGAGCCACATGCTCACCGGTTTGCCACATGATGTAGGCCTATGGACTGAACAAGAAACCACCAAAAATTTTAACCAGTCATCGTTCTCACAACACTGAGGACAAGTCATTCGAAATGACTTCTCCATGCATTTTATGCATTGGTAAAAGCACTATGATGAAAAGTGTGATATGTTTTCAGGTATCTCCTATACTAATAGCGCCACATGCTCACCGGTTTGCCACATGATGTAGGCCTATGGACTGAACAAGAAACCACCAAAAATTTTAACCAGTCATCGTTCTCACAACACTGAGGACCAGTCATTCGAAATGACTTCTCCATGCATTTTATGCATTGGTAAAAGCACTATGATGAAAAGTGTGATATGTTTTCAGGTATCTCCTATACTAATAGAGCCACATACTCACCGGTTTGCCACATGATGTAGGCCTATGGACTGAACAAGAAACCACCAAAAATTTTAACCAGTCATCGTTCTCACAACACTGAGGACCAGTCATTCGAAATGACTTCTCCATGCATTTTATGCATTGGTAAAAGCACTATGATGAAAAGTGTGATATCTTTTCAGGTATCTCCTATACTAATAGAGCCACATGCTCACCGGTTTGTCACATGATGTAGGCCTATGGACTGAACAAGAAACCACCAAAAATTTTAACCAGTCATCGTTCTCACAACACTGAGGACCAGTCATTCGAAATGACATCTCCATGCATTTTATGCATTGGTAAAAGCACTATGATGAAAAGTGTGATATGTTTTCAGGTATCTCCTATACTAATAGAGCCATATGCTCACCGGTTTGCCACATGATGTAGGCCTATGGACTGAACAAGAAACCACCAAAAATTTTAACCAGTCATCGTTCTCACAACACTGAGGACCAGTCATTCGAAATGACTTCTCCATGCATTTTATGCATTGGTAAAAGCACTATGATGAAAAGTGTGATATGTTTTCAGGTATCTCCTATACTAATAGAGCCACATGCTCACCGGTTTGCCACATGATGTAGGCCTATGGACTGAACAAGAAACCACCAAAAATTTTAACCAGTCATTGTTCTCACAACACTGAGGACCAGTCATTCGAAATGACTTCTCCATGCATTTTATGCATTGGTAAAAGCACTGTGATGAAAAGTGTGATATGTTTTCAGGTATCTCCTATACTAATAGAGCCACATGCTCACCGGTTTGCCACATGATGTAGGCCTATGGACTGAACAAGAAACCACCAAAAATTTTAACCAGTCATCGTTCTCACAACACTGAGGACCAGTCATTCGAAATGACTTCTCCATGCATTTTATGCATTGGTAAAAGCACTATGATGAAAAGTGTGATATGTTTTCAGGTATCTCCTATACTAATAGAGCCACATGCTCACCGGTTTGCCACATGATGTGGGCCTATGGACTGAACAAGAAACCACCAAAAATTTTAACCAGTCATCGTTCTCACAACACTGAGGACCAGTCATTCGAAATGACTTCTCCATGCATTTTATGCATTGGTAAAAGCACTATGATGAAAAGTGTGATATGTTTTCAGGTATCTCCTATACTAATAGAGCCACATGCTCACCGGTTTGCCACATGATGTAGGCCTATGGACTGAACAAGAAACCACCAAAAATTTTAACCAGTCATCGTTCTCACAACACTGAGGACCAGTCATTCGAAATGACTTCTCCATGCATTTTATGCATTGGTAAAAGCACTATGATGAAAAGTGTGATATGTTTTCAGGTATCTCCTATACTAATAGAGCCACATGCTCACTGGTTTGCCACATGATGTAGGCCTATGGACTGAACAAGAAACCACCAAAAATTTTAACCAGTCATCGTTCTCACAACACTGAGGACCAGTCATTCGAAATGACTTCTCCATGCATTTTATGCATTGGTAAAAGCACTATGATGAAAAGTGTGATATGTTTTCAGGTATCTCCTATACTAATAGAGCCACATGCTCACCGGTTTGCCACATGATGTAGGCCTATGGACTGAACAAGAAACCACCAAAAATTTTAACCAGTCATCGTTCTCACAACACTGAGGACCAGTCATTCGAAATGACTTCTCCATGCATTTTATGCATTGGTAAAAGCACTATGATGAAAAGTGTGATATGTTTTCAGGTATCTCCTATACTAATAGAGCCACATGCTCACCGGTTTGCCACATGATGTAGGCCTATGGACTGAACAAGAAACCACCAAAAATTTTAACCAGTCATCGTTCTCACAACACTGAGGACCAGTCATTCGAAATGACTTCTCCATGCATTTTATGCATTGGTAAAAGCACTATGATGAAAAGTGTGATATGTTTTCAGGTATCTCCTATACTAATAGAGCCACATGCTCACCGGTTTGCCACATAATGTAGGCCTAGGGACTGAACAAGAAACCACCAAAAATTTTAACCAGTCATCGTTCTCACAACACTGAGGACCAGTCATTCGAAATGACTTCTCCATGCATTTTATGCATTGGTAAAAGCACTATGATGAAAAGTGTGATATGTTTTCAGGTATCTCCTATACTAATAGAGCCACATGCTCACCGGTTTGTCACATGATGTAGGCCTATGGACTGAACAAGAAACCACCAAAAATTTTAACCAGTCATCGTTCTCACAACACTGAGGACCAGTCATTCGAAATGACTTCTCCATGCATTTTATGCATTGGTAAAAGCACTATGATGAAAAGTGTGATATGTTTTCAGGTATCTCCTATACTAATAGCGCCACATGCTCACCGGTTTGCCACATGATGTAGGCCTATGGACTGAACAAGAAACCACCAAAAATTTTAACCAGTCATCGTTCTCACAACACTGAGGACCAGTCATTCGAAATGACTTCTCCATGCATTTTATGCATTGGTAAAAGCACTATGATGAAAAGTGTGATATGTTTTCAGGTATCTCCTATACTAATAGAGCCACATGCTCACCGGTTTGCCACATGATGTAGGCCTATGGACTGAACAAGAAACCACCAAAAATTTTAACCAGTCATCGTTCTCACAACACTGAGGACCAGTCATTCGAAATGACTTCTCCATGCATTTTATGCATTGGTAAAAGCACTATGATGAAAAGTGTGATATGTTTTCAGGTATCTCCTATACTAATAGAGCCACATGCTCACCGGTTTGCCACATAATGTAGGCCTATGGACTGAACAAGAAACCACCAAAAATTTTAACCAGTCATCGTTCTCACAACACTGAGAACCAGTCATTCGAAATGACTTCTCCATGCATTTTATGCATTGGTAAAAGCACTATGATGAAAAGTGTGATATGTTTTCAGGTATCTCCTATACTAATAGAGCCACATGCTCACCGGTTTGCCACATGATGTGGGCCTATGGACTGAACAAGAAACCACCAAAAATTTTAACCAGTCATCGTTCTCACAACACTGAGGACCAGTCATTCAAAATGACTTCTCCATGCATTTTATGCATTGGTAAAAGCACTATGATGAAAAGTGTGATATGTTTTCAGGTATCTCCGATACTAATAGAGCCACATGCTCACTGGTTTGCCACATGATGTAGGCCTATGGACTGAACAAGAAACCACCAAAAATTTTAACCAGTCATCGTTCTCACAACACTGAGGACCAGTCATTCGAAATGACTTCTCCATGCATTTTATGCATTGGTAAAAGCACTATGATGAAAAGTGTGATATGTTTTCAGGTATCTCCTATACTAATAGAGCCACATGCTCACCGGTTTGCCACATGATGTAGGCCTATGGACTGAACAAGAAACCACCAAAAATTTTAACCAGTCATCGTTCTCACAACACTGAGGACCAGTCATTCGAAATGACTTCTCCATGCATTTTATGCATTGGTAAAAGCACTATGATGAAAAGTGTGATATGTTTTCAGGTATCTCCTATACTAATAGAGCCACATGCTCACCGGTTTGCCACATAATGTAGGCCTATGGACTGAACAAGAAACCACCAAAAATTTTAACCAGTCATCGTTCTCACAACACTGAGAACCAGTCATTCGAAATGACTTCTCCATGCATTTTATGCATTGGTAAAAGCACTATGATGAAAAGTGTGATATGTTTTCAGGTATCTCCTATACTAATAGAGCCACATGCTCACCGGTTTGCCACATGATGTGGGCCTATGGACTGAACAAGAAACCACCAAAAATTTTAACCAGTCATCGTTCTCACAACACTGAGGACCAGTCATTCAAAATGACTTCTCCATGCATTTTATGCATTGGTAAAAGCACTATGATGAAAAGTGTGATATGTTTTCAGGTATCTCCGATACTAATAGAGCCACATGCTCACTGGTTTGCCACATGATGTAGGCCTATGGACTGAACAAGAAACCACCAAAAATTTTAACCAGTCATCGTTCTCACAACACTGAGGACCAGTCATTCGAAATGACTTCTCCATGCATTTTATGCATTGGTAAAAGCACTATGATGAAAAGTGTGATATGTTTTCAGGTATCTCCTATACTAATAGAGCCACATGCTCACCGGTTTGCCACATGATGTAGGCCTATGGACTGAACAAGAAACCACCAAAAATTTTAACCAGTCATCGTTCTCACAACACTGAGGACCAGTCATTCGAAATGACTTCTCCATGCATTTTATGCATTGGTAAAAGCACTATGATGAAAAGTGTGATATGTTTTCAGGTATCTCCTATACTAATAGAGCCACATGCTCACCGGTTTGCCACATGATGTAGGCCTATGGACTGAACAAGAAACCACCAAAAATTTTAACCAGTCATCATTCTCACAACACTGAGGACCAGTCATTCGAAATGACTTCTCCATGCATTTTATGCATTGGTAAAAGCACTATGATGAAAAGTGTGATATGTTTTCAGGTATCTCCTATACTAATAGAGCCACATGCTCACCGGTTTGCCACATGATGTAGGCCTATGGACTGAACAAGAAACCACCAAAAATTTTAACCAGTCATCGTTCTCACAACACTGAGGACCAGTCATTCGAAATGACTTCTCCATGCATTTTATGCATTGGTAAAAGCACTATGATGAAAAGTGTGATATGTTTTCAGGTATCTCCTATACTAATAGCGCCACATGCTCACCGGTTTGCCACATGATGTAGGCCTATGGACTGAACAAGAAACCACTAAAAATTTTAACCAGTCATCGTTCTCACAACACTGAGAACCAGTCATTCGAAATGACTTCTCCATGCATTTTATGCATTGGTAAAAGCACTATGATGAAAAGTGTGATATGTTTTCAGGTATCTCCTATACTAATAGAGCCACATGCTCACCGGTTTGCCACATGATGTGGGCCTATGGACTGAAGAAGAAACCACCAAAAATTTTAACCAGTCATCGTTCTCACAACACTGAGGACCAGTCATTCGAAATGACTTCTCCATGCATTTTATGCATTGGTAAAAGCACTATGATGAAAAGTGTGATATGTTTTCAGGTATCTCCTATACTAATAGAGCCACATGCTCACCGGTTTGCCACATGATGTAGGCCTATGGACTGAACAAGAAACCACCAAAAATTTTAACCAGTCATCGTTCTCACAACACTGAGGACCGTTCATTCGAAATGACTTCTCCATGCATTTTATGCATTGGTAAAAGCACTATGATGAAAAGTGTAATATGTTTTCAGGTATCTCCTATACTAATAGAGCCACATGCTCACCGGTTTGCCACATGATGTAGGCCTATGGACTGAACAAGAAACCACCAAAAATTTTAACCAGTCATCGTTCTCACAACACTGAGGACCAGTCATCCGAAATGACTTCTCCATGCATTTTATGCATTGGTAAAAGCACTATGATGAAAAGTGTGATATGTTTTCAGGTATCTCCTATACTAATAGAGCCACATGCTCACCGGTTTGCCACATGATGTAGGCCTATGGACTGAACAAGAAACCACCAAAGATTTTAACCAGTCATCGTTCTCACAACACTGAGGAACAGTCATTCGAAATGACTTCTCCATGCATTTTATGCATTGGTAAAAGCACTATGATGAAAAGTGTGATGTTTTCAGGTATCTCCTATACTAATAGAGCCACATGCTCACCGGTTTGCCACATGCTGTAGGCCTATGGACTGAACAAGAAACCACCAAAAATTTTAACCAGTCATCGTTCTCACAACACTGAGGACCAGTCATTCGAAATGACTTCTCCATGCATTTTATGCATTGGTAAAAGCACTATGATGAAAAGTGTGATATGTTTTCAGGTATCTCCTATACTAATAGAGCCACATGCTCACCGGTTTGCCACATGATGTAGGCCTATGGACTGAACAAGAAACCACCAAAAATTTTAACCAGTCATCGTTCTCACAACACTGAGGACCAGTCATTCGAAATGACTTCTCCATGCATTTTATGCATTGGTAAAAGCACTATGATGAAAAGTGTGATATGTTTTCAGGTATCTCCTATACTAATAGAGCCACATGCTCACCGGATTGCCACATGATGTAGGCCTATGGACTGAACAAGAAACCACCAAAAATTTTAACCAGTCATCGTTCTCACAACACTGAGGACCAGTCATTCGAAATGACCTCTCCATGCATTTTATGCATTGGTAAAAGCACTATGATGAAAAGTGTGATATGTTTTCAGGTATTTCCTATACTAATAGAGCCACATGCTCACCGTTTTGCCACATGATGTAGGCCTATGGACTGAACAAGAAACCACCAAAAATTTTAACCAGTCATCGTTCTCACAACACTGAGGACCAGTCATTCGAAATGACTTCTCCATGCATTTTATGCATTGGTAAAAGCACTATGATGAAAAGTGTGATATGTTTTCAGGTATCTCCTATACTAATAGAGCCACATGCTCACCGGTTTGCCACATGATGTAGGCCTATGGACTGAACAATGAACCACCAAAAATTTTAACCAGTCATTGTTCTCACAACACTGAGGACCAGTCATTCGAAATGACTTCTCCATGCATTTTATGCATTGGTAAAAGCACTATGATGAAAAGTGTGATATGTTTTCAGGTATCTCCTATACTAATAGAGCCACATGCTCACCGGTTTGCCACATGATGTAGGCCTATGGACTGAACAAGAAACCACCAAAAATTTTAACCAGTCATCGTTCTCACAACACTGAGGACCAGTCATTCGAAATGACTTCTCCATGCATTTTATGCATTGGTAAAAGCACTATGATGAAAAGTGTGATATGTTTTCAGGTATCTCCTATACTAATAGAGCCACATGCTCACCGGTGTGCCACATGATGTAGGCCTATGGACTGAACAAGAAACCACCAAAAATTTTAACCAGTCATCGTTCTCACAACACTGAGGACCAGTCATTCGAAATGACTTCTCCATGCATTTTATGCATTGGTAAAAGCACTATGATGAAAAGTGTGATATGTTTTCAGGTATCTCCTATACTAATAGAGCCACATGCTCACCGGTTTGCCACATAATGTAGGCCTATGGACTGAACAAGAAACCACCAAAAATTTTAACCAGTCATCGTTCTCACAACACTGAGAACCAGTCATTCGAAATGACTTCTCCATGCATTTTATGCATTGGTAAAAGCACTATGATGAAAAGTGTGATATGTTTTCAGGTATCTCCTATACTAATAGAGCCACATGCTCACCGGTTTGCCACATGATGTGGGCCTATGGACTGAACAAGAAACCACCAAAAATTTTAACCAGTCATCGTTCTCACAACACTGAGGACCAGTCATTCAAAATGACTTCTCCATGCATTTTATGCATTGGTAAAAGCACTATGATGAAAAGTGTGATATGTTTTCAGGTATCTCCTATACTAATAGAGCCACATGCTCACCGGTTTGTCACATGATGTAGGCCTATGGACTGAACAAGAAACCACCAAAAATTTTAACCAGTCATCGTTCTCACAACACTGAGGACCAGTCATTCGAAATGACTTCTCCATGCATTTTATGCATTGGTAAAAGCACTATGATGAAAAGTGTGATATGTTTTCAGGTATCTCCTATACTAATAGCGCCACATGCTCACCGGTTTGCCACATGATGTAGGCCTATGGACTGAACAAGAAACCACCAAAAATTTTAACCAGTCATCGTTCTCACAACACTGAGGACCAGTCATTCGAAATGACTTCTCCATGCATTTTATGCATTGGTAAAAGCACTATGATGAAAAGTGTGATATGTTTTCAGGTATCTCCTATACTAATAGAGCCACATGCTCACCGGTTTGCCACATGATGTAGGCCTATGGACTGAACAAGAAACCACCAAAAATTTTAACCAGTCATCGTTCTCACAACACTGAGGACCAGTCATTCGAAATGACTTCTCCATGCATTTTATGCATTGGTAAAAGCACTATGATGAAAAGTGTGATATGTTTTCAGGTATCTCCTATACTAATAGAGCCACATGCTCACCGGTTTGCCACATGATGTAGGCCTATGGACTGAACAAGAAACCACCAAAAATTTTAACCAGTCATCGTTCTCACAACACTGAGGACCAGTCATTCAAAATGACTTCTCCATGCATTTTATGCATTGGTAAAAGCACTATGATGAAAAGTGTGATATGTTTTCAGGTATCTCCTATACTAATAGAGCCACATGCTTAACGGTTTGCCACATAATGTAGGCCTATGGACTGAACAAGAAACCACCAAAAATTTTAACCAGTCATCGTTCTCACAACACTGAGGACCAGTCATTCGAAATGACTTCTCCATGCATTTTATGCATTGGTAAAAGCACTATGATGAAAAGTGTGATATGTTTTCAGGTATCTCCTATACTAATAGAGCCACATGCTCACCGGTTTGTCACATGATGTAGGCCTATGGACTGAACAAGAAACCACCAAAAATTTTAACCAGTCATCGTTCTCACAACACTGAGGACCAGTCATTCGAAATGACTTCTCCATGCATTTTATGCATTGGTAAAAGCACTATGATGAAAAGTGTGATATGTTTTCAGGTATCTCCTATACTAATAGCGCCACATGCTCACCGGTTTGCCACATGATGTAGGCCTATGGACTGAACAAGAAACCACCAAAAATTTTAACCAGTCATCGTTCTCACAACACTGAGGACCAGTCATTCGAAATGACTTCTCCATGCATTTTATGCATTGGTAAAAGCACTATGATGAAAAGTGTGATATGTTTTCAGGTATCTCCTATACTAATAGAGCCACATGCTCACCGGTTTGCCACATGATGTAGGCCTATGGACTGAACAAGAAACCACCAAAAATTTTAACCAGTCATCGTTCTCACAACACTGAGGACCAGTCATTCGAAATGACTTCTCCATGCATTTTATGCATTGGTAAAAGCACTATGATGAAAAGTGTGATATGTTTTCAGGTATCTCCTATACTAATAGAGCCACATGCTCACCGGTTTGCCACATAATGTAGGCCTATGGACTGAACAAGAAACCACCAAAAATTTTAACCAGTCATCGTTCTCACAACACTGAGAACCAGTCATTCGAAATGACTTCTCCATGCATTTTATGCATTGGTAAAAGCACTATGATGAAAAGTGTGATATGTTTTCAGGTATCTCCTATACTAATAGAGCCACATGCTCACCGGTTTGCCACATGATGTGGGCCTATGGACTGAACAAGAAACCACCAAAAATTTTAACCAGTCATCGTTCTCACAACACTGAGGACCAGTCATTCAAAATGACTTCTCCATGCATTTTATGCATTGGTAAAAGCACTATGATGAAAAGTGTGATATGTTTTCAGGTATCTCCGATACTAATAGAGCCACATGCTCACTGGTTTGCCACATGATGTAGGCCTATGGACTGAACAAGAAACCACCAAAAATTTTAACCAGTCATCGTTCTCACAACACTGAGGACCAGTCATTCGAAATGACTTCTCCATGCATTTTATGCATTGGTAAAAGCACTATGATGAAAAGTGTGATATGTTTTCAGGTATCTCCTATACTAATAGAGCCACATGCTCACCGGATTGCCACATGATGTAGGCCTATGGACTGAACAAGAAACCACCAAAAATTTTAACCAGTCATCGTTCTCACAACACTGAGGACCAGTCATTCGAAATGACTTCTCCATGCATTTTATGCATTGGTAAAAGCACTATGATGAAAAGTGTGATATGTTTTCAGGTATCTCCTATACTAATAGAGCCACATGCTCACCGGTTTGCCACATGATGTAGGCCTATGGACTGAACAAGAAACCACCAAAAATTTTAACCAGTCATCGTTCTCACAACACTGAGGACCAGTCATTCGAAATGACTTCTCCATGCATTTTATGCATTGGTAAAAGCACTATGATGAAAAGTGTGATATGTTTTCAGGTATCTCCTATACTAATAGAGCCACATGCTCACCGGTGTGCCACATGATGTAGGCCTATGGACTGAACAAGAAACCACCAAAAATTTTAACCAGTCATCGTTCTCACAACACTGAGGACCAGTCATTCGAAATGACTTCTCCATGCATTTTATGCATTGGTAAAAGCACTATGATGAAAAGTGTGATATGTTTTCAGGTATCTCCTATACTAATAGAGCCACATGCTCACCGGTTTGCCACATAATGTAGGCCTATGGACTGAACAAGAAACCACCAAAAATTTTAACCAGTCATCGTTCTCACAACACTGAGAACCAGTCATTCGAAATGACTTCTCCATGCATTTTATGCATTGGTAAAAGCACTATGATGAAAAGTGTGATATGTTTTCAGGTATCTCCTATACTAATAGAGCCACATGCTCACCGGTTTGCCACATGATGTGGGCCTATGGACTGAACAAGAAACCACCAAAAATTTTAACCAGTCATCGTTCTCACAACACTGAGGACCAGTCATTCAAAATGACTTCTCCATGCATTTTATGCATTGGTAAAAGCACTATGATGAAAAGTGTGATATGTTTTCAGGTATCTCCTATACTAATAGAGCCACATGCTCACCGGTTTGTCACATGATGTAGGCCTATGGACTGAACAAGAAACCACCAAAAATTTTAACCAGTCATCGTTCTCACAACACTGAGGACCAGTCATTCGAAATGACTTCTCCATGCATTTTATGCATTGGTAAAAGCACTATGATGAAAAGTGTGATATGTTTTCAGGTATCTCCTATACTAATAGCGCCACATGCTCACCGGTTTGCCACATGATGTAGGCCTATGGACTGAACAAGAAACCACCAAAAATTTTAACCAGTCATCGTTCTCACAACACTGAGGACCAGTCATTCGAAATGACTTCTCCATGCATTTTATGCATTGGTAAAAGCACTATGATGAAAAGTGTGATATGTTTTCAGGTATCTCCTATACTAATAGAGCCACATGCTCACCGGTTTGCCACATGATGTAGGCCTATGGACTGAACAAGAAACCACCAAAAATTTTAACCAGTCATCGTTCTCACAACACTGAGGACCGGTCATTCGAAATGATTTCTCCATGCATTTTATGCATTGGTAAAAGCACTATGATGAAAAGTGTAATATGTTTTCAGGTATCTCCTATACTAATAGAGCCACATGCTCACCGGTTTGCCACATGCTGTAGGCCTATGGACTGAACAAGAAACCACCAAAAATTTTAACCAGTCATCGTTCTCACAACACTGAGGACCAGTCATTCGAAATGACTTCTCCATGCATTTTATGCATTGGTAAAAGCACTATGATGAAAAGTGTGATATGTTTTCAGGTATCTCCTATACTAATAGAGCCACATGCTCACCGGTTTGCCACATGATGTAGGCCTATGGACTGAACAAGAAACCACCAAAAATTTTCACCAGTCATCGTTCTCACAACACTGAGGACCAGTCATTCGAAATGACTTCTCCATGCATTTTATGCATTGGTAAAAGCACTATGATGAAAAGTGTGATATGTTTTCAGGTATCTCCTATACTAATAGAGCCACATGCTCACCGGATTGCCACATGATGTAGGCCTATGGACTGAACAAGAAACCACCAAAAATTTTAACCAGTCATCGTTCTCACAACACTGAGGACCAGTCATTCGAAATGACCTCTCCATGCATTTTATGCATTGGTAAAAGCACTATGATGAAAAGTGTGATATGTTTTCAGGTATTTCCTATACTAATAGAGCCACATGCTCACCGTTTTGCCACATGATGTAGGCCTATGGACTGAACAAGAAACCACCAAAAATTTTAACCAGTCATCGTTCTCACAACACTGAGGACCAGTCATTCGAAATGACTTCTCCATGCATTTTATGCATTGGTAAAAGCACTATGATGAAAAGTGTGATATGTTTTCAGGTATCTCCTATACTAATAGAGCCACATGCTCACCGGTTTGCCACATGATGTAGGCCTATGGACTGAACAATGAACCACCAAAAATTTTAACCAGTCATTGTTCTCACAACACTGAGGACCAGTCATTCGAAATGACTTCTCCATGCATTTTATGCATTGGTAAAAGCACTATGATGAAAAGTGTGATATGTTTTCAGGTATCTCCTATACTAATAGAGCCACATGCTCACCGGTTTGCCACATGATGTAGGCCTATGGACTGAACAAGAAACCACCAAAAATTTTAACCAGTCATCGTTCTCACAACACTGAGGACCAGTCATTCGAAATGACTTCTCCATGCATTTTATGCATTGGTAAAAGCACTATGATGAAAAGTGTGATATGTTTTCAGGTATCTCCTATACTAATAGAGCCACATGCTCACCGGTGTGCCACATGATGTAGGCCTATGGACTGAACAAGAAACCACCAAAAATTTTAACCAGTCATCGTTCTCACAACACTGAGGACCAGTCATTCGAAATGACTTCTCCATGCATTTTATGCATTGGTAAAAGCACTATGATGAAAAGTGTGATATGTTTTCAGGTATCTCCTATACTAATAGAGCCACATGCTCACCGGTTTGCCACATGATGTAGGCCTATGGACTGAACAAGAAACCACCAAAAATTTTAACCAGTCATCGTTCTCACAACACTGAGGACCAGTCATTCGAAATGACTTCTCCATGCATTTTATGCATTGGTAAAAGCACTATGATGAAAAGTGTGATATGTTTTCAGGTATCTCCTATACTAATAGAGCCACATGCTCACCGGTTTGCCACATGATGTAGGCCTATGGACTGAACAAGAAACCACCAAAAATTTTAACCAGTCATCGTTCTCACAACACTGAGGACCAGTCATTCGAAATGACTTCTCCATGCATTTTATGCATTGGTAAAAGCACTATGATGAAAAGTGTGATATGTTTTCAGGTATCTCCTATACTAATAGAGCCACATGCTCACCGGTTTGCCACATGATGTAGGCCTATGGACTGAACAAGAAACCACCAAAAATTTTAACCAGTCATCGTTCTCACAACACTGAGGACCAGTCATTCGAAATGACTTCTCCATGCATTTTATGCATTGGTAAAAGCACTATGATGAAAAGTGTGATATGTTTTCAGGTATCTCCTATACTAATAGAGCCACATGCTCACCGGTTTGCCACATGATGTAGGCCTATGGACTGAACAAGAAACCACCAAAAATTTTAACCAGTCATCGTTCTCACAACACTGAGGACCAGTCATTCGAAATGACTTCTCCATGCATTTTATGCATTGGTAAAAGCACTATGATGAAAAGTGTGATATGTTTTCAGGTATCTCCTATACTAATAGAGCCACATGCTCACCGGTTTGCCACATGATGTAGGCCTATGGACTGAACAAGAAACCACCAAAAATTTTAACCAGTCATCGTTCTCACAACACTGAGGACCAGTCATTCGAAATGACTTCTCCATGCATTTTATGCATTGGTAAAAGCACTATGATGAAAAGTGTGATATGTTTTCAGGTATCTCCTATACTAATAGAGCCACATGCTCACCGGTTTGCCACATGACGTAGGCCTATGGACTGAACAAGAAACCAACAAAAATTTTAACCAGTCATCGTTCTCACAACACTGAGGACCAGTCATTCGAAATGACTTCTCCATGCATTTTATGCATTGGTAAAAGCACTATGATGAAAAGTGTGATATGTTTTCAGGTATCTCCTATACTAATAGAGCCACATGCTCACCGGTTTGCCACATGATGTAGGCCTGTGGACTGAACAAGAAACCACCAAAAATTTTAACCAGTCATCGTTCTCACAACACTGAGGACCAGTCATTCGAAATGACTTCTCCATGCATTTTATGCATTGGTAAAAGCACTATGATGAAAAGTGTGATATGTTTTCAGGTATCTCCTATACTAATAGAGCCACATGCTCACCGGTTTGCCACATGATGTAGGCCTATGGACTGAACAAGAAACCACCAAAAATTTTAACCAGTCATCGTTCTCACAACACTGAGGACCAGTCATTCGAAATGACTTCTCCATGCATTTTATGCATTGGTAAAAGCACTATGATGAAAAGTGTGATATGT
>NW_027194301.1:0-30024 GCF_032444005.1 Ranitomeya imitator
ATGCATGGAGAAGTCATTTCGAATGACTGGTCCTCAGTGTTGTGAGAACGATGACTGGTTAAAATTTTTGGTGGTTTCTTGTTCAGTCCATAGGCCTACATCATGTGGCAAACCGGTGAGCATGTGGCTCTATTAGTATAGGAGATACCTGAAAACATATCACACTTTTCATCATAGTGCTTTTACCAATGCATAAAATGCATGGAGAAGTCATTTCGAATGACTGGTCCTCAGTGTTGTGAGAACGATGACTGGTTAAAATTTTTGGTGGTTTCTTGTTCAGTCCATAGGCCTACATCATGTGGCAAACCGGTGAGCATGTGGCTCTATTAGTATAGGAGATACCTGAAAACATATCACACTTTTCATCATAGTGCTTTTACCAATGCATAAAATGCATGGAGAAGTCATTTCGAATGACTGGTCCTCAGTGTTGTGAGAACGATGACTGGTTAAAATTTTTGGTGGTTTCTTGTTCAGTCCATAGGCCTACATCATGTGGCAAACCGGTGAGCATGTGGCTCTATTAGTATAGGAGATACCTGAAAACATATCACACTTTTCATCATAGTGCTTTTACCAATGCATAAAATGCATGGAGAAGTCATTTCGAATGACTGGTCCTCAGTGTTGTGAGAACGATGACTGGTTAAAATTTTTGGTGGTTTCTTGTTCAGTCCATAGGCCTACATCATGTGGCAAACCGGTGAGCATGTGGCTCTATTAGTATAGGAGATACCTGAAAACATATCACACTTTTCATCATAGTGCTTTTACCAATGCATAAAATGCATGGAGAAGTCATTTCGAATGACTGGTCCTCAGTGTTGTGAGAACGATGACTGGTTAAAATTTTTGGTGGTTTCTTGTTCAGTCCATAGGCCTACATCATGTGGCAAACCGGTGAGCATGTGGCTCTATTAGTATAGGAGATACCTGAAAACATATCACACTTTTCATCATAGTGCTTTTACCAATGCATAAAATGCATGGAGAAGTCATTTCGAATGACTGGTCCTCAGTGTTGTGAGAACGATGACTGGTTAAAATTTTTGGTGGTTTCTTGTTCAGTCCATAGGCCTACATCATGTGGCAAACCGGTGAGCATGTGGCTCTATTAGTATAGGAGATACCTGAAAACATATCACACTTTTCATCATAGTGCTTTTACCAATGCATAAAATGCATGGAGAAGTCATTTCGAATGACTGGTCCTCACTGTTGTGAGAACGATGACTGGTTAAAATTTTTGGTGGTTTCTTGTTCAGTCCATAGGCCTACATCATGTGGCAAACCGGTGAGCATGTGGCTCTATTAGTATAGGAGATACCTGAAAACATATCACACTTTTCATCATAGTGCTTTTACCAATGCATAAAATGCATGGAGAAGTCATTTCGAATGACTGGTCCTCAGTGTTGTGAGAACGATGACTGGTTAAAATTTTTGGTGGTTTCTTGTTCAGTCCATAGGCCTACATCATGTGGCAAACCGGTGAGCATGTGGCTCTATTAGTATAGGAGATACTTGAAAACATATCACACTTTTCATCATAGTGCTTTTACCAATGCATAAAATGCATGGAGAAGTCATTTCGAATGACTGGTCCTCAGTGTTGTGAGAACGATGACTGGTTAAAATTTTTGGTGGTTTCTTGTTCAGTCCATAGGCCTACATCATGTGGCAAACCGGTGAGCATGTGGCTCTATTAGTATAGGAGATACCTGAAAACATATCACACTTTTCATCATAGTGCTTTTACCAATGCATAAAATGCATGGAGAAGTCATTTCGAATGACTGGTCCTCAGTGTTGTGAGAACGATGACTGGTTAAAATTTTTGGTGGTTTCTTGTTCAGTCCATAGGCCTACATCATGTGGCAAACCGGTGAGCATGTGGCTCTATTAGTATAGGAGATACCTGAAAACATATCACACTTTTCATCATAGTGCTTTTACCAATGCATAAAATGCATGGAGAAGTCATTTCGAATGACTGGTCCTCAGTGTTGTGAGAACGATGACTGGTTAAAATTTTTGGTGGTTTCTTGTTCAGTCCATAGGCCTACATCATGTGGCAAACCGGTGAGCATGTGGCTCTATTAGTATAGGAGATACCTGAAAACATATCACACTTTTCATCATAGTGCTTTTACCAATGCATAAAATGCATGGAGAAGTCATTTCGAATGACTGGTCCTCAGTGTTGTGAGAACGATGACTGGTTAAAATTTTTGGTGGTTTCTTGTTCAGTCCATAGGCCTACATCATGTGGCAAACCGGTGAGCATGTGGCTCTATTAGTATAGGAGATACCTGAAAACATATCACACTTTTCATCATAGTGCTTTTACCAATGCATAAAATGCATGGAGAAGTCATTTCGAATGACTGGTCCTCAGTGTTGTGAGAACGATGACTGGTTAAAATTTTTGGTGGTTTCTTGTTCAGTCCATAGGCCTACATCATGTGGCAAACCGGTGAGCATGTGGCTCTATTAGTATAGGAGATACCTGAAAACATATCACACTTTTCATCATAGTGCTTTTACCAATGCATAAAATGCATGGAGAAGTCATTTCGAATGACTGGTCCTCAGTGTTGTGAGAACGATGACTGGTTAAAATTTTTGGTGGTTTCTTGTTCAGTCCATAGGCCTACATCATGTGGCAAACCGGTGAGCATGTGGCTCTATTAGTATAGGAGATACCTGAAAACATATCACACTTTTCATCATAGTGCTTTTACCAATGCATAAAATGCATGGAGAAGTCATTTCAAATGACTGGTCCTCAGTGTTGTGAGAACGATGACTGGGTAAAATTTTTGGTGGTTTCTTGTTCAGTCCATAGGCCTACATCATGTGGCAAACCGGTGAGCATGTGGCTCTATTAGTATAGGAGATACTTGAAAACATATCACACTTTTCATCATAGTGCTTTTACCAATGCATAAAATGCATGGAGAAGTCATTTCGAATGACTGGTCCTCAGTGTTGTGAGAACGATGACTGGTTAAAATTTTTGGTGGTTTCTTGTTCAGTCCATAGGCCTACATCATGTGGCAAACCGGTGAGCATGTGGCTCTATTAGTATAGGAGATACCTGAAAACATATCACACTTTTCATCATAGTGCTTTTACCAATGCATAAAATGCATGGAGAAGTCATTTCGAATGACTGGTCCTCAGTGTTGTGAGAACGATGACTGGTTAAAATTTTTGGTGGTTTCTTGTTCAGTCCATAGGCCTACATCATGTGGCAAACCGGTGAGCATGTGGCTCTATTAGTATAGGAGATACCTGAAAACATATCACACTTTTCATCATAGTGCTTTTACCAATGCATAAAATGCATGGAGAAGTCATTTCGAATGACTGGTCCTCAGTGTTGTGAGAACGATGACTGGTTAAAATTTTTGGTGGTTTCTTGTTCAGTCCATAGGCCTACATCATGTGGCAAACCGGTGAGCATGTGGCTCTATTAGTATAGGAGATACCTGAAAACATATCACACTTTTCATCATAGTGCTTTTACCAATGCATAAAATGCATGGAGAAGTCATTTCGAATGACTGGTCCTCAGTGTTGTGAGAACGATGACTGGTTAAAATTTTTGGTGGTTTCTTGTTCAGTCCATAGGCCTACATCATGTGGCAAACCGGTGAGCATGTGGCTCTATTAGTATAGGAGATACCTGAAAACATATCACACTTTTCATCATAGTGCTTTTACCAATGCATAAAATGCATGGAGAAGTCATTTCGAATGACTGGTCCTCAGTGTTGTGAGAACGATGACTGGTTAAAATTTTTGGTGGTTTCTTGTTCAGTCCATAGGCCTACATCATGTGGCAAACCGGTGAGCATGTGGCTCTATTAGTATAGGAGATACCTGAAAACATATCACACTTTTCATCATAGTGCTTTTACCAATGCATAAAATGCATGGAGAAGTCATTTCGAATGACTGGTCCTCAGTGTTGTGAGAACGATGACTGGTTAAAATTTTTGGTGGTTTCTTGTTCAGTCCATAGGCCTACATCATGTGGCAAACCGGTGAGCATGTGGCTCTATTAGTATAGGAGATACCTGAAAACATATCACACTTTTCATCATAGTGCTTTTACCAATGCATAAAATGCATGGAGAAGTCATTTCAAATGACTGGTCCTCAGTGTTGTGAGAACGATGACTGGGTAAAATTTTTGGTGGTTTCTTGTTCAGTCCATAGGCCTACATCATGTGGCAAACCGGTGAGCATGTGGCTCTATTAGTATAGGAGATACCTGAAAACATATCACACTTTTCATCATAGTGCTTTTACCAATGCATAAAATGCATGGAGAAGTCATTTCGAATGACTGGTCCTCAGTGTTGTGAGAATGATGACTGGTTAAAATTTTTGGTGGTTTCTTGTTCAGTCCATAGGCCTACATCATGTGGCAAACCGGTGAGCATGTGGCTCTATTAGTATAGGAGATACCTGAAAACATATCACACTTTTCATCATAGTGCTTTTACCAATGCATAAAATGCATGGAGAAGTCATTTCGAATGACTGGTCCTCAGTGTTGTGAGAACGATGACTGGTTAAAATTTTTGGTGGTTTCTTGTTCAGTCCATAGGCCTACATCATGTGGCAAACCGGTGAGCATGTGGCTCTATTAGTATAGGAGATACCTGAAAACATATCACACTTTTCATCATAGTGCTTTTACCAATGCATAAAATGCATGGAGAAGTCATTTCGAATGACTGGTCCTCAGTGTTGTGAGAACGATGACTGGTTAAAATTTTTGGTGGTTTCTTGTTCAGTCCATAGGCCTACATCATGTGGCAAACCGGTGAGCATGTGGCTCTATTAGTATAGGAGATACCTGAACTGATGGACTGAACAAGAAACCACCAAAAATTTTAACCAGTCATCGTTCTCACAACACTGAGGACCAGTCATTCGAAATGACTTCTCCATGCATTTTATGCATTGGTAAAAGCACTATGATGAAAAGTGTGATATGTTTTCAGGTATCTCCTATACTAATAGAGCCACATGCTCACCGGTTTGCCACATGATGTAGGCCTATGGACTGAACAAGAAACCACCAAAAATTTTAACCAGTCATCGTTCTCACAACACTGAGGACCAGTCATTCGAAATGACTTCTCCATGCATTTTATGCATTGGTAAAAGCACTATGATGAAAAGTGTGATATGTTTTCAGGTATCTCCTATATTAATAGAGCCACATGCTCACCGGTTTGCCACATGATGTAGGCCTATGGACTGAACAAGAAACCACCAAAAATTTTAACCAGTCATCGTTCTCACAACACTGAGGACCAGTCATTCGAAATGACTTCTCCATGCATTTTATGCATTGGTAAAAGGACTATGATGAAAAGTGTGATATGTTTTCAGGTATCTCCTATACTAATAGAGCCACATGCTCACCGGTTTGCCACATGATGTAGGCCTATGGACTGAACAAGAAACCACCAAAAATTTTAACCAGTCATCGTTCTCACAACACTGAGGACCAGTCATTCGAAATGACTTCTCCATGCATTTTATGCATTGGTAAAAGCACTATGATGAAAAGTGTGATAAGTTTTCAGGTATCTCCTATACTAATAGAGCGACATGCTCACCGGTTTGCCACATGATGTAGGCCTATGGACTGAACAAGAAACCACCAAAAATTTTAACCAGTCATCGTTCTCACAACACTGAGGACCAGTCATTCGAAATGACTTCTCCATGCATTTTATGCATTGGTAAAAGCACTATGATGAAAAGTGTGATATGTTTTCAGGTATCTCCTATACTAATAGAGCCACATGCTCACCGGTTTGCCACATGATGTAGGCCTATGGACTGAACAAGAAACCACCAAAAATTTTAACCAGTCATCGTTCTCACAACACTGAGGACCAGTCATTCGAAATGACTTCTCCATGCATTTTATGCATTGGTAAAAGCACTATGATGAAAAGTGTGATATGTTTTCAGGTATCTCCTATACTAAGAGCCACATGCTCACCGGTTTGCCACATGATGTAGGCCTATGGACTGAACAAGAAACCACCAAAAATTTTAACCAGTCATCGTTCTCACAACACTGAGGACCAGTCATTCGAAATGACTTCTCCATGCATTTTATGCATTGGTAAAAGCACTATGATGAAAAGTGTGATATGTTTTCAGGTATCTCCTATACTAATAGAGCCACATGCTCACCGGTTTGCCACATGATGTAGGCCTATGGACTGAACAAGAAACCACCAAAAATTTTAACCAGTCATCGTTCTCACAACACTGAGGACCAGTCATTCGAAATGACTTCTCCATACATTTTCTGCATTGGTAAAAGCACTATGATGAAAAGTGTGATATGTTTTCAGGTATCTCCTATACTAATAGAGCCACATGCTCACCGGTTTGCCACATGATGTAGGCCTATGGACTGAACAAGAAACCACCAAAAATTTTAACCAGTCATCGTTCTCACAACACTGAGGACCAGTCATTCGAAATGACTTCTCCATGCATTTTATGCATTGGTAAAAGCACTATGATGAAAAGTGTGATATGTTTTCAGGTATCTCCTATACTAATAGAGCCACATGCTCACCGGTTTGCCACATGATGTAGGCCTATGGACTGAACAAGAAACCACCAAAAATTTTAACCAGTCATCGTTCTCACAACACTGAGGACCAGTCATTCGAAATGACTTCTCCATGCATTTTATGCATTGGTAAAAGCACTATGATGAAAAGTGTGATATGTTTTCAGGTATCTCCTATACTAATAGAGCCACATGCTCACCGGTTTGCCACATGATGTAGGCCTATGGACTGAACAAGAAACCACCAAAAATTTTAACCAGTCATCGTTCTCACAACACTGAGGACCAGTCATTCGAAATGACTTCTCCATGCATTTTATGCATTGGTAAAAGCACTATGATGAAAAGTGTGATATGTTTTCAGGTATCTCCTATACTAATAGAGCCACATGCTCACCGGTTTGCCACATGATGTAGGCCTATGGACTGAACAAGAAACCACCAAAAATTTTAACCAGTCATCGTTCTCACAACACTGAGGACCAGTCATTCGAAATGACTTCTCCATGCATTTTATGCATTGGTAAAAGCACTATGATGAAAAGTGTGATATGTTTTCAGGTATCTCCTATACTAATAGAGCCACATGCTCACCGGTTTGCCACATGATGTAGGCCTATGGACTGAACAAGAAACCACCAAAAATTTTAACCAGTCATCGTTCTCACAACACTGAGGACCAGTCATTCGAAATGACTTCTCCATGCATTTTATGCATTGGTAAAAGCACTATGATGAAAAGTGTGATATGTTTTCAGGTATCTCCTATACTAATAGAGCCACATGCTCACCGGTTTGCCACATGATGTAGGCCTATGGACTGAACAAGAAACCACCAAAAATTTTAACCAGTCATCGTTCTCACAACACTGAGGACCAGTCATTCGAAATGACTTCTCCATGCATTTTATGCATTGGTAAAAGCACTATGATGAAAAGTGTGATATGTTTTCAGGTATCTCCTATACTAATAGAGCCACATGCTCACCGGTTTGCCACATGATGTAGGCCTATGGACTGAACAAGAAACCACCAAAAATTTTAACCAGTCATCGTTCTCACAACACTGAGGACCAGTCATTCGAAATGACTTCTCCATGCATTTTATGCATTGGTAAAAGCACTATGATGAAAAGTGTGATATGTTTTCAGGTATCTCCTATACTAATAGAGCCACATGCTCACCGGTTTGCCACATGATGTAGGCCTATGGACTGAACAAGAAACCACCAAAAATTTTAACCAGTCATCGTTCTCACAACACTGAGGACCAGTCATTCGAAATGACTTCTCCATGCATTTTATGCATTGGTAAAAGCACTATGATGAAAAGTGTGATATGTTTTCAGGTATCTCCTATACTAATAGAGCCACATGCTCACCGGTTTGCCCACATGATGTAGGCCTATGGACTGAACAAGAAACCACCAAAAATTTTAACCAGTCATCGTTCTCACAACACTGAGGACCAGTCATTCGAAATGACTTCTCCATGCATTTTATGCATTGGTAAAAGCACTATGATGAAAAGTGTGATATGTTTTCAGGTATCTCCTATACTAATAGAGCCACATGCTCACCGGTTTGCCACATGATGTAGGCCTATGGACTGAACAAGAAACCACCAAAAATTTTAACCAGTCATCGTTCTCACAACACTGAGGACCAGTCATTCGAAATGACTTCTCCATGCATTTTATGCATTGGTAAAAGCACTATGATGAAAAGTGTGATATGTTTTCAGGTATCTCCTATACTAATAGAGCCACATGCTCACCGGTTTGCCACATGATGTAGGCCTATGGACTGAACAAGAAACCACCAAAAATTTTAACCAGTCATCGTTCTCACAACACTGAGGACCAGTCATTCGAAATGACTTCTCCATGCATTTTATGCATTGGTAAAAGCACTATGATGAAAAGTGTGATATGTTTTCAGGTATCTCCTATACTAATAGAGCCACATGCTCACCGGTTTGCCACATGATGTAGGCCTATGGACTGAACAAGAAACCACCAAAAATTTTAACCAGTCATCGTTCTCACAACACTGAGGACCAGTCATTCGAAATGACTTCTCCATGCATTTTATGCATTGGTAAAAGCACTATGATGAAAAGTGTGATATGTTTTCAGGTATCTCCTATACTAATAGAGCCACATGCTCACCGGTTTGCCACATGATGTAGGCCTATGGACTGAACAAGAAACCACCAAAAATTTTAACCAGTCATCGTTCTCACAACACTGAGGACCAGTCATTCGAAATGACTTCTCCATGCATTTTATGCATTGGTAAAAGCACTATGATGAAAAGTGTGATATGTTTTCAGGTATCTCCTATACTAATAGAGCCACATGCTCACCGGTTTGCCACATGATGTAGGCCTATGGACTGAACAAGAAACCACCAAAAATTTTAACCAGTCATCGTTCTCACAACACTGAGGACCAGTCATTCGAAATGACTTCTCCATGCATTTTATGCATTGGTAAAAGCACTATGATGAAAAGTGTGATATGTTTTCAGGTATCTCCTATACTAATAGAGCCACATGCTCACCGGTTTGCCACATGATGTAGGCCTATGGACTGAACAAGAAACCACCAAAAATTTTAACCAGTCATCGTTCTCACAACACTGAGGACCAGTCATTCGAAATGACTTCTCCATGCATTTTATGCATTGGTAAAAGCACTATGATGAAAAGTGTGATATGTTTTCAGGTATCTCCTATACTAATAGAGCCACATGCTCACCGGTTTGCCACATGATGTAGGCCTATGGACTGAACAAGAAACCACCAAAAATTTTAACCAGTCATCGTTCTCACAACACTGAGGACCAGTCATTCGAAATGACTTCTCCATGCATTTTATGCATTGGTAAAAGCACTATGATGAAAAGTGTGATATGTTTTCAGGTATCTCCTATACTAATAGAGCCACATGCTCACCGGTTTGCCACATGATGTAGGCCTATGGACTGAACAAGAAACCACCAAAAATTTTAACCAGTCATCGTTCTCACAACACTGAGGACCAGTCATTCGAAATGACTTCTCCATGCATTTTATGCATTGGTAAAAGCACTATGATGAAAAGTGTGATATGTTTTCAGGTATCTCCTATACTAATAGAGCCACATGCTCACCGGTTTGCCACATGATGTAGGCCTATGGACTGAACAAGAAACCACCAAAAATTTTAACCAGTCATCGTTCTCACAACACTGAGGACCAGTCATTCGAAATGACTTCTCCATGCATTTTATGCATTGGTAAAAGCACTATGATGAAAAGTGTGATATGTTTTCAGGTATCTCCTATACTAATAGAGCCACATGCTCACCGGTTTGCCACATGATGTAGGCCTATGGACTGAACAAGAAACCACCAAAAATTTTAACCAGTCATCGTTCTCACAACACTGAGGACCAGTCATTCGAAATGACTTCTCCATGCATTTTATGCATTGGTAAAAGCACTATGATGAAAAGTGTGATATGTTTTCAGGTATCTCCTATACTAATAGAGCCACATGCTCACCGGTTTGCCACATGATGTAGGCCTATGGACTGAACAAGAAACCACCAAAAATTTTAACCAGTCATCGTTCTCACAACACTGAGGACCAGTCATTCGAAATGACTTCTCCATGCATTTTATGCATTGGTAAAAGCACTATGATGAAAAGTGTGATATGTTTTCAGGTATCTCCTATACTAATAGAGCCACATGCTCACCGGTTTGCCACATGATGTAGGCCTATGGACTGAACAAGAAACCACCAAAAATTTTAACCAGTCATCGTTCTCACAACACTGAGGACCAGTCATTCGAAATGACTTCTCCATGCATTTTATGCATTGGTAAAAGCACTATGATGAAAAGTGTGATATGTTTTCAGGTATCTCCTATACTAATAGAGCCACATGCTCACCGGTTTGCCACATGATGTAGGCCTATGGACTGAACAAGAAACCACCAAAAATTTTAACCAGTCATCGTTCTCACAACACTGAGGACCAGTCATTCGAAATGACTTCTCCATGCATTTTATGCATTGGTAAAAGCACTATGATGAAAAGTGTGATATGTTTTCAGGTATCTCCTATACTAATAGAGCCACATGCTCACCGGTTTGCCCACATGATGTAGGCCTATGGACTGAACAAGAAACCACCAAAAATTTTAACCAGTCATCGTTCTCACAACACTGAGGACCAGTCATTCGAAATGACTTCTCCATGCATTTTATGCATTGGTAAAAGCACTATGATGAAAAGTGTGATATGTTTTCAGGTATCTCCTATACTAATAGAGCCACATGCTCACCGGTTTGCCACATGATGTAGGCCTATGGACTGAACAAGAAACCACCAAAAATTTTAACCAGTCATCGTTCTCACAACACTGAGGACCAGTCATTCGAAATGACTTCTCCATGCATTTTATGCATTGGTAAAAGCACTATGATGAAAAGTGTGATATGTTTTCAGGTATCTCCTATACTAATAGAGCCACATGCTCACCGGTTTGCCACATGATGTAGGCCTATGGACTGAACAAGAAACCACCAAAAATTTTAACCAGTCATCGTTCTCACAACACTGAGGACCAGTCATTCGAAATGACTTCTCCATGCATTTTATGCATTGGTAAAAGCACTATGATGAAAAGTGTGATATGTTTTCAGGTATCTCCTATACTAATAGAGCCACATGCTCACCGGTTTGCCACATGATGTAGGCCTATGGACTGAACAAGAAACCACCAAAAATTTTAACCAGTCATCGTTCTCACAACACTGAGGACCAGTCATTCGAAATGACTTCTCCATGCATTTTATGCATTGGTAAAAGCACTATGATGAAAAGTGTGATATGTTTTCAGGTATCTCCTATACTAATAGAGCCACATGCTCACCGGTTTGCCACATGATGTAGGCCTATGGACTGAACAAGAAACCACCAAAAATTTTAACCAGTCATCGTTCTCACAACACTGAGGACCAGTCATTCGAAATGACTTCTCCATGCATTTTATGCATTGGTAAAAGCACTATGATGAAAAGTGTGATATGTTTTCAGGTATCTCCTATACTAATAGAGCCACATGCTCACCGGTTTGCCACATGATGTAGGCCTATGGACTGAACAAGAAACCACCAAAAATTTTAACCAGTCATCGTTCTCACAACACTGAGGACCAGTCATTCGAAATGACTTCTCCATGCATTTTATGCATTGGTAAAAGCACTATGATGAAAAGTGTGATATGTTTTCAGGTATCTCCTATACTAATAGAGCCACATGCTCACCGGTTTGCCACATGATGTAGGCCTATGGACTGAACAAGAAACCACCAAAAATTTTAACCAGTCATCGTTCTCACAACACTGAGGACCAGTCATTCGAAATGACTTCTCCATGCATTTTATGCATTGGTAAAAGCACTATGATGAAAAGTGTGATATGTTTTCAGGTATCTCCTATACTAATAGAGCCACATGCTCACCGGTTTGCCACATGATGTAGGCCTATGGACTGAACAAGAAACCACCAAAAATTTTAACCAGTCATCGTTCTCACAACACTGAGGACCAGTCATTCGAAATGACTTCTCCATGCATTTTATGCATTGGTAAAAGCACTATGATGAAAAGTGTGATATGTTTTCAGGTATCTCCTATACTAATAGAGCCACATGCTCACCGGTTTGCCACATGATGTAGGCCTATGGACTGAACAAGAAACCACCAAAAATTTTAACCAGTCATCGTTCTCACAACACTGAGGACCAGTCATTCGAAATGACTTCTCCATGCATTTTATGCATTGGTAAAAGCACTATGATGAAAAGTGTGATATGTTTTCAGGTATCTCCTATACTAATAGAGCCACATGCTCACCGGTTTGCCACATGATGTAGGCCTATGGACTGAACAAGAAACCACCAAAAATTTTAACCAGTCATCGTTCTCACAACACTGAGGACCAGTCATTCGAAATGACTTCTCCATGCATTTTATGCATTGGTAAAAGCACTATGATGAAAAGTGTGATATGTTTTCAGGTATCTCCTATACTAATAGAGCCACATGCTCACCGGTTTGCCACATGATGTAGGCCTATGGACTGAACAAGAAACCACCAAAAATTTTAACCAGTCATCGTTCTCACAACACTGAGGACCAGTCATTCGAAATGACTTCTCCATGCATTTTATGCATTGGTAAAAGCACTATGATGAAAAGTGTGATATGTTTTCAGGTATCTCCTATACTAATAGAGCCACATGCTCACCGGTTTGCCACATGATGTAGGCCTATGGACTGAACAAGAAACCACCAAAAATTTTAACCAGTCATCGTTCTCACAACACTGAGGACCAGTCATTCGAAATGACTTCTCCATGCATTTTATGCATTGGTAAAAGCACTATGATGAAAAGTGTGATATGTTTTCAGGTATCTCCTATACTAATAGAGCCACATGCTCACCGGTTTGCCACATGATGTAGGCCTATGGACTGAACAAGAAACCACCAAAAATTTTAACCAGTCATCGTTCTCACAACACTGAGGACCAGTCATTCGAAATGACTTCTCCATGCATTTTATGCATTGGTAAAAGCACTATGATGAAAAGTGTGATATGTTTTCAGGTATCTCCTATACTAATAGAGCCACATGCTCACCGGTTTCCCACATGATGTAGGCCTATGGACTGAACAAGAAACCACCAAAAATTTTAACCAGTCATCGTTCTCACAACACTGAGGACCAGTCATTCGAAATGACTTCTCCATGCATTTTATGCATTGGTAAAAGCACTATGATGAAAAGTGTGATATGTTTTCAGGTATCTCCTATACTAATAGAGCCACATGCTCACCGGTTTGCCACATGATGTAGGCCTATGGACTGAACAAGAAACCACCAAAAATTTTAACCAGTCATCGTTCTCACAACACTGAGGACCAGTCATTCGAAATGACTTCTCCATGCATTTTATGCATTGGTAAAAGCACTATGATGAAAAGTGTGATATGTTTTCAGGTATCTCCTATACTAATAGAGCCACATGCTCACCGGTTTGCCACATGATGTAGGCCTATGGACTGAACAAGAAACCACCAAAAATTTTAACCAGTCATCGTTCTCACAACACTGAGGACCAGTCATTCGAAATGACTTCTCCATGCATTTTATGCATTGGTAAAAGCACTATGATGAAAAGTGTGATATGTTTTCAGGTATCTCCTATACTAATAGAGCCACATGCTCACCGGTTTGCCACATGATGTAGGCCTATGGACTGAACAAGAAACCACCAAAAATTTTAACCAGTCATCGTTCTCACAACACTGAGGACCAGTCATTCGAAATGACTTCTCCATGCATTTTATGCATTGGTAAAAGCACTATGATGAAAAGTGTGATATGTTTTCAGGTATCTCCTATACTAATAGAGCCACATGCTCACCGGTTTGCCACATGATGTAGGCCTATGGACTGAACAAGAAACCACCAAAAATTTTAACCAGTCATCGTTCTCACAACACTGAGGACCAGTCATTCGAAATGACTTCTCCATGCATTTTATGCATTGGTAAAAGCACTATGATGAAAAGTGTGATATGTTTTCAGGTATCTCCTATACTAATAGAGCCACATGCTCACCGGTTTGCCACATGATGTAGGCCTATGGACTGAACAAGAAACCACCAAAAATTTTAACCAGTCATCGTTCTCACAACACTGAGGACCAGTCATTCGAAATGACTTCTCCATGCATTTTATGCATTGGTAAAAGCACTATGATGAAAAGTGTGATATGTTTTCAGGTATCTCCTATACTAATAGAGCCACATGCTCACCGGTTTGCCACACGATGTAGGCCTATGGACTGAACAAGAAACCACCAAAAATTTTAACCAGTCATCGTTCTCACAACAATGAGGACCAGTCATTCGAAATGACTTCTCCATGCATTTTATGCATTGGTAAAAGCACTATGATGAAAAGTGTGATATGTTTTCAGGTATCTCCTATACTAATAGAGCCACATGCTCACCGGTTTGCCACATGATGTAGGCCTATGGACTGAACAAGAAACCACCAAAAATTTTAACCAGTCATCGTTCTCACAACACTGAGGACCAGTCATTCGAAATGACTTCTCCATGCATTTTATGCATTGGTAAAAGCACTATGATGAAAAGTGTGATATGTTTTCAGGTTTCTCCTATACTAATAGAGCCACATGCTCACCGGTTTGCCACATGATGTAGGCCTATGGACTGAACAAGAAACCACCAAAAATTTTAACCAGTCATCGTTCTCACAACACTGAGGACCAGTCATTCGAAATGACTTCTCCATGCATTTTATGCATTGGTAAAAGCACTATGATGAAAAGTGTGATATGTTTTCAGGTATCTCCTATACTAATAGGGCCACATGCTCACCGGTTTGCCACATGATGTAGGCCTATGGACTGAACAAGAAACCACCAAAAATTTTAACCAGTCATCGTTCTCACAACACTGAGGACCAGTCATTCGAAATGACTTCTCCATGCATTTTATGCATTGGTAAAAGCACTATGATGAAAAGTGTGATATGTTTTCAGGTATCTCCTATACTAATAGAGCCACATGCTCACCGGTTTGCCACATGATGTAGGCCTATGGACTGAACAAGAAACCACCAAAAATTTTAACCAGTCATCGTTCTCACAACACTGAGGACCAGTCATTCGAAATGACTTCTCCATGCATTTTATGCATTGGTAAAAGCACTATGATGAAAAGTGTGATATGTTTTCAGGTATCTCCTATACTAATAGAGCCACATGCTCACCGGTTTGCCACATGATGTAGGCCTATGGACTGAACAAGAAACCACCAAAAATTTTAACCAGTCATCGTTCTCATAACACTGAGGACCAGTCATTCGAAATGACTTCTCCATGCATTTTATGCATTGGTAAAAGCACTATGATGAAAAGTGTGATATGTTTTCAGGTATCTCCTATACTAATAGAGCCACATGCTCACCGGTTTGCCACATGATGTAGGCCTATGGACTGAACAAGAAACCACCAAAAATTTTAACCAGTCATCGTTCTCACAACACTGAGGACCAGTCATTCGAAATGACTTCTCCATGCATTTTATGCATTGGTAAAAGCACTATGATGAAAAGTGTGATATGTTTTCAGGTATCTCCTATACTAATAGAGCCACATGCTCACCGGTTTGCCACATGATGTAGGCCTATGGACTGAACAAGAAACCACCAAAAATTTTAACCAGTCATCGTTCTCACAACACTGAGGACCAGTCATTCGAAATGACATCTCTATGCATTTTATGCATTGGTAAAAGCACTATGATGAAAAGTGTGATATGTTTTCAGGTATCTCCTATACTATTAGAGCCACATGCTCACCGGTTTCCCACATGATGTAGGCCTATGGACTGAACAAGAAACCACCAAAAATTTTAACCAGTCATCGTTCTCACAACACTGAGGACCAGTCATTCGAAATGACTTCTCCATGCATTTTATGCATTGGTAAAAGCACTATGATGAAAAGTGTGATATGTTTTCAGGTATCTCCTATACTAATAGAGCCACATGCTCACCGGTTTGCCACATGATGTAGGCCTATGGACTGAACAAGAAACCACCAAAAATTTTAACCAGTCATCGTTCTCACAACACTGAGGACCAGTCATTCGAAATGACTTCTCCATGCATTTTATGCATTGGTAAAAGCACTATGATGAAAAGTGTGATATGTTTTCAGGTATCTCCTATACTAATAGAGCCACATGCTCACCGGTTTGCCACATGATGTAGGCCTATGGACTGAACAAGAAACCACCAAAAATTTTAACCAGTCATCGTTCTCACAACACTGAGGACCAGTCATTCGAAATGACTTCTCTATGCATTTTATGCATTGGTAAAAGCACTATGATGAAAAGTGTGATATGTTTTCAGGTATCTCCTATACTAATAGAGCCACATGCTCACCGGTTTGCCACACGATGTAGGCCTATGGACTGAACAAGAAACCACCAAAAATTTTAACCAGTCATCGTTCTCACAACAATGAGGACCAGTCATTCGAAATGACTTCTCCATGCATTTTATGCATTGGTAAAAGCACTATGATGAAAAGTGTGATATGTTTTCAGGTATCTCCTATACTAATAGAGCCACATGCTCACCGGTTTGCCACATGATGTAGGCCTATGGACTGAACAAGAAACCACCAAAAATTTTAACCAGTCATCGTTCTCACAACACTGAGGACCAGTCATTCGAAATGACTTCTCCATGCATTTTATGCATTGGTAAAAGCACTATGATGAAAAGTGTGATATGTTTTCAGGTTTCTCCTATACTAATAGAGCCACATGCTCACCGGTTTGCCACATGATGTAGGCCTATGGACTGAACAAGAAACCACCAAAAATTTTAACCAGTCATCGTTCTCACAACACTGAGGACCAGTCATTCGAAATGACTTCTCCATGCATTTTATGCATTGGTAAAAGCACTATGATGAAAAGTGTGATATGTTTTCAGGTATCTCCTATACTAATAGAGCCACATGCTCACCGGTTTGCCTCATGATGTAGGCCTATGGACTGAACAAGAAACCACCAAAAATTTTAACCAGTCATCGTTCTCACAACACTGAGGACCAGTCATTCGAAATGACTTCTCCATGCATTTTATGCATTGGTAAAAGCACTATGATGAAAAGTGTGATATGTTTTCAGGTATCTCCTATACTAATAGAGCCACATGCTCACCGGTTTGCCACATGATGTAGGCCTATGGACTGAACAAGAAACCACCAAAAATTTTAACCAGTCATCGTTCTCACAACACTGAGGACCAGTCATTCGAAATGACTTCTCCATGCATTTTATGCATTGGTAAAAGCACTATGATGAAAAGTGTGATATGTTTTCAGGTATCTCCTATACTAATAGAGCCACATGCTCACCGGTTTGCCACATGATGTAGGCCTATGGACTGAACAAGAAACCACCAAAAATTTTAACCAGTCATCGTTCTCACAACACTGAGGACCAGTCATTCGAAATGACTTCTCCATGCATTTTATGCATTGGTAAAAGCACTATGATGAAAAGTGTGATATGTTTTCAGGTATCTCCTATACTAATAGAGCCACATGCTCACCGGTTTGCCACATGATGTAGGCCTATGGACTGAACAAGAAACCACCAAAAATTTTAACCAGTCATCGTTCTCACAACACTGAGGACCAGTCATTCGAAATGACATCTCTATGCATTTTATGCATTGGTAAAAGCACTATGATGAAAAGTGTGATATGTTTGGTATCTCCTATACTAATAGAGCCACATGCTCACCGGTTTGCCACATGATGTAGGCCTATGGACTGAACAAGAAACCACCAAAAATTTTAACCAGTCATCGTTCTCACAACACTGAGGACCAGTCATTCGAAATGACTTCTCCATGCATTTTATGCATTGGTAAAAGCACTATGATGAAAAGTGTGATATGTTTTCAGGTATCTCCTATACTAATAGAGCCACATGCTCACCGGTTTGCCACATGATGTAGGCCTATGGACTGAACAAGAAACCACCAAAAATTTTAACCAGTCATCATTCTCACAACACTGAGGACCAGTCATTCGAAATGACTTCTCCATGCATTTTCTGCATTGGTAAAAGCACTATGATGAAAAGTGTGATATGTTTTCAGGTATCTCCTATACTAATAGAGCCACATGCTCACCGGTTTGCCACATGATGTAGGCCTATGGACTGAACAAGAAACCACCAAAAATTTTAACCAGTCATCGTTCTCACAACACTGAGGACCAGTCATTCGAAATGACTTCTCCATGCATTTTATACATTGGTAAAAGCACTATGATGAAAAGTGTGATATGTTTTCAGGTATCTCCTATACTAATAGAGCCACATGCTCACCGGTTTGCCACATGATGTAGGCCTATGGACTGAACAAGAAACCACCAAAAATTTTAACCAGTCATCGTTCTCACAACACTGAGGACCAGTCATTCGAAATGACTTCTCCATGCATTTTATACATTGGTAAAAGCACTATGATGAAAAGTGTGATATGTTTTCAGGTATCTCCTATACTAATAGAGCCACATGCTCACCGGTTTGCCACATGATGTAGGCCTATGGACTGAACAAGAAACCACCAAAAATTTTAACCAGTCATCGTTCTCACAACACTGAGGACCAGTCATTCGAAATGACTTCTCCATGCATTTTATGCATTGGTAAAAGCACTATGATGAAAAGTGTGATATGTTTTCAGGTATCTCCTATACTAATAGAGCCACATGCTCACCGGTTTGCCACATGATGTAGGCCTATGGACTGAACAAGAAACCACCAAAAATTTTAACCAGTCATCGTTCTCACAACACTGAGGACCAGTCATTCGAAATGACTTCTCCATGCATTTTATGCATTGGTAAAAGCACTATGATGAAAAGTGTGATATGTTTTCAGGTATCTCCTATACTAATAGAGCCACATGCTCACCGGTTTGCCACATGATGTAGGCCTATGGACTGAACAAGAAACCACCAAAAATTTTAACCAGTCATCGTTCTCACAACACTGAGGACCAGTCATTCGAAATGACTTCTCCATGCATTTTATGCATTGGTAAAAGCACTATGATGAAAAGTGTGATATGTTTTCAGGTATCTCCTATACTAATAGAGCCACATGCTCACCGGTTTGCCACATGATGTAGGCCTATGGACTGAACAAGAAACCACCAAAAATTTTAACCAGTCATCGTTCTCACAACACTGAGGACCAGTCATTCGAAATGACTTCTCCATGCATTTTATGCATTGGTAAAAGCACTATGATGAAAAGTGTGATATGTTTTCAGGTATCTCCTATACTAATAGAGCCATATGCTCACCGGTTTGCCACATGATGTAGGCCTATGGACTGAACAAGAAACCACCAAAAATTTTAACCAGTCATCGTTCTCACAACACTGAGGACCAGTCATTCGAAATGACTTCTCCATGCATTTTATGCATTGGTAAAAGCACTATGATGAAAAGTGTGATATGTTTTCAGGTATCTCCTATACTAATAGAGCCACATGCTCACCGGTTTGCCACATGATGTAGGCCTATGGACTGAACAAGAAACCACCAAAAATTTTAACCAGTCATCGTTCTCACAACACTGAGGACCAGTCATTCGAAATGACTTCTCCATGCATTTTATGCATTGGTAAAAGCACTATGATGAAAAGTGTGATATGTTTTCAGGTATCTCCTATACTAATAGAGCCACATGCTCACCGGTTTGCCACATGATGTAGGCCTATGGACTGAACAAGAAACCACCAAAAATTTTAACCAGTCATCGTTCTCACAACACTGAGGACCAGTCATTCGAAATGACTTCTCCATGCATTTTATGCATTGGTAAAAGCACTATGATGAAAAGTGTGATATGTTTTCAGGTATCTCCTATACTAATAGAGCCACATGCTCACCGGTTTGCCACATGATGTAGGCCTATGGACTGAACAAGAAACCACCAAAAATTTTAACCAGTCATCGTTCTCACAACACTGAGGACCAGTCATTCGAAATGACTTCTCCATGCATTTTATGCATTGGTAAAAGCACTATGATGAAAAGTGTGATATGTTTTCAGGTATCTCCTATACTAATAGAGCCACATGCTCACCGGTTTGCCACATGATGTAGGCCTATGGACTGAACAAGAAACCACCAAAAATTTTAACCAGTCATCGTTCTCACAACACTGAGGACCAGTCATTCGAAATGACTTCTCCATGCATTTTATGCATTGGTAAAAGCACTATGATGAAAAGTGTGATATGTTTTCAGGTATCTCCTATACTAATAGAGTCACATGCTCACCGGTTTGCCACATGATGTAGGCCTATGGACTGAACAAGAAACCACCAAAAATTTTAACCAGTCATCGTTCTCACAACACTGAGGACCAGTCATTCGAATTGACTTCTCCATGCATTTTATGCATTGGTAAAAGCACTATGATGAAAAGTGTGATATGTTTTCAGGTATCTCCTATACTAATAGAGCCACATGCTCACCGGTTTGCCACATGATGTAGGCCTATGGACTGAACAAGAAACCACCAAAAATTTTAACCAGTCATCGTTCTCACAACACTGAGGACCAGTCATTCGAAATGACTTCTCCATGCATTTTATGCATTGGTAAAAGCACTATGATGAAAAGTGTGATATGTTTTCAGGTATCTCCTATACTAATAGAGCCACATGCTCACCGGTTTGCCACATGATGTAGGCCCATGGACTGAACAAGAAACCACCAAAAATTTTAACCAGTCATCGTTCTCACAACACTGAGGACCAGTCATTCGAAATGACTTCTCCATGCATTTTCTGCATTGGTAAAAGCACTATGATCAAAAGTGTGATATGTTTTCAGGTATCTCCTATACTAATAGAGCCACATGCTCACCGGTTTGCCACATGATGTAGGCCTATGGACTGAACAAGAAACCACCAAAAATTTTAACCAGTCATCGTTCTCACAACACTGAGGACCATTCATTCGAAATGACTTCTCCATGCATTTTATGCATTGGTAAAAGCACTATGATGAAAAGTGTGATATGTTTTCAGGTATCTCCTATACTAATAGAGCCACATGCTCACCGGTTTGCCACATGATGTAGGCCTATGGACTGAACAAGAAACCACCAAAAATTTTAACCAGTCATCGTTCTCACAACACTGAGGACCAGTCATTCGAAATGACTTCTCCATGCATTTTATGCATTGGTAAAAGCACTATGATGAAAAGTGTGATATGTTTTCAGGTATCTCCTATACTAATAGAGCCACATGCTCACCGGTTTGCCACATGATGTAGGCCTATGGACTGAACAAGAAACCACCAAAAATTTTAACCAGTCATCGTTCTCACAACACTGAGGACCAGTCATTCGAAATGACTTCTCCATGCATTTTATGCATTGGTAAAAGCACTATGATGAAAAGTGTGATATGTTTTCAGGTATCTCCTATACTAATAGAGCCACATGCTCACCGGTTTGCCACATGATGTAGGCCTATGGACTGAACAAGAAACCACCAAAAATTTTAACCAGTCATCGTTCTCACAACACTGAGGACCAGTCATTCGAAATGACTTCTCCATGCATTTTATGCATTGGTAAAAGCACTATGATGAAAAGTGTGATATGTTTTCAGGTATCTCCTATACTAATAGAGCCACATGCTCACCGGTTTGCCACATGATGTAGGCCTATGGACTGAACAAGAAACCACCAAAAATTTTAACCAGTCATCGTTCTCACAACACTGAGGACCAGTCATTCGAAATGACTTCTCCATGCATTTTATGCATTGGTAAAAGCACTATGATGAAAAGTGTGATATGTTTTCAGGTATCTCCTATACTAATAGAGCCACATGCTCACCGGTTTGCCACATGATGTAGGCCTATGGACTGAACAAGAAACCACCAAAAATTTTAACCAGTCATCGTTCTCACAACACTGAGGACCAGTCATTCGAAATGACTTCTCCATGCATTTTATGCATTGGTAAAAGCACTATGATGAAAAGTGTGATATGTTTTCAGGTATCTCCTATACTAATAGAGCCACATGCTCACCGGTTTGCCACATGATGTAGGCCTATGGACTGAACAAGAAACCACCAAAAATTTTAACCAGTCATCGTTCTCACAACACTGAGGACCAGTCATTCGAAATGACTTCTCCATGCATTTTATGCATTGGTAAAAGCACTATGATGAAAAGTGTGATATGTTTTCAGGTATCTCCTATACTAATAGAGCCACATGCTCACCGGTTTGCCACATGATGTAGGCCTATGGACTGAACAAGAAACCACCAAAAATTTTAACCAGTCATCGTTCTCACAACACTGAGGACCAGTCATTCGAAATGACTTCTCCATGCATTTTATGCATTGGTAAAAGCACTATGATGAAAAGTGTGATATGTTTTCAGGTATCTCCTATACTAATAGAGCCACATGCTCACCGGTTTGCCACATGATGTAGGCCTATGGACTGAACAAGAAACCACCAAAAATTTTAACCAGTCATCGTTCTCACAACACTGAGGACCAGTCATTCGAAATGACTTCTCCATGCATTTTATGCATTGGTAAAAGCACTATGATGAAAAGTGTGATATGTTTTCAGGTATCTCCTATACTAATAGAGCCACATGCTCACCGGTTTGCCACATGATGTAGGCCTATGGACTGAACAAGAAACCACCAAAAATTTTAACCAGTCATCGTTCTCACAACACTGAGGACCAGTCATTCGAAATGACTTCTCCATGCATTTTATGCATTGGTAAATGCACTATGATGAAAAGTGTGATATGTTTTCAGATATCTCCTATACTAATAGAGCCACATGCTCACCGGTTTGCCACATGATGTAGGCCAATGGACTGAACAAGAAACCACCAAAAATTTTAACCAGTCATCGTTCTCACAACACTGAGGACCAGTCATTCGAAATGACTTCACCATGCATTTTATGCATTGGTAAAAGCACTATGATGAAAAGTGTGATATGTTTTCAGGTATCTCCTATACTAATAGAGCCACATGCTCACCGGTTTGCCACATGATGTAGGCCTATGGACTGAACAAGAAACCACCAAAAATTTTAACCAGTCATCGTTCTCACAACACTGAGGACCAGTCATTCGAAATGACTTCTCCATGAATTTTATGCATTGGTAAAAGCACTATGATGAAAAGTGTGATATGTTTTCAGGTATCTCCTATACTAATAGAGCCACATACTCACCGGTTTGCCACATGATGTAGGCCTATGGACTGAACAAGAAACCACCAAAAATTTTAACCAGTCATCGTTCTCACAACACTGAGGACCAGTCATTCGAAATGACTTCTCCATGCATTTTATGCATTGGTAAAAGCACTATGATGAAAAGTGTGATATGTTTTCAGGTATCTCCTATACTAATAGAGCCACATGCTCACCGGTTTGCCACATGATGTAGGCCTATGGACTGAACAAGAAACCACCAAAAATTTTAACCAGTCATCGTTCTCACAACACTGAGGACCAGTCATTCGAAATGACTTCTCCATGCATTTTATGCATTGGTAAAAGCACTATGATGAAAAGTGTGATATGTTTTCAGGTATCTCCTATACTAATAGAGCCACATGCTCACCGGTTTGCCACATGATGTAGGCCTATGGACTGAACAAGAAACCACCAAAAATTTTAACCAGTCATCGTTCTCACAACACTGAGGACCAGTCATTCGAAATGACTTCTCCATGCATTTTATGCATTGGTAAAAGCACTATGATGAAAAGTGTGATATGTTTTCAGGTATCTCCTATACTAATAGAGCCACATGCTCACTGGTTTGCCACATGATGTAGGCCTATGGACTGAACAAGAAACCACCAAAAATTTTAACCAGTCATCGTTCTCACAACACTGAGGACCAGTCATTCGAAATGACTTCTCCATGCATTTTATGCATTGGTAAAAGCACTATGATGAAAAGTGTGATATGTTTTCAGGTATCTCCTATGCTAATAGAGCCACATGCTCACCGGTTTGCCACATGATGTAGGCCTATGGACTGAACAAGAAACCACCAAAAATTTTAACCAGTCATCATTCTCACAACACTGAGGACCAGTCATTCGAAATGACTTCTCCATGCATTTTATGCATTGGTAAAAGCACTATGATGAAAAGTGTGATATGTTTTCAGGTATCTCCTATACTAATAGAGCCACATGCTCACCGGTTTGCCACATGATGTAGGCCTATGGACTGAACAAGAAACCACCAAAAATTTTAACCAGTCATCGTTCTCACAACACTGAGGACCAGTCATTCGAAATGACTTCTCCATGAATTTTATGCATTGGTAAAAGCACTATGATGAAAAGTGTGATATGTTTTCAGGTATCTCCTATACTAATAGAGCCACATACTCACCGGTTTGCCACATGATGTAGGCCTATGGACTGAACAAGAAACCACCAAAAATTTTAACCAGTCATCGTTCTCACAACACTGAGGACCAGTCATTCGAAATGACTTCTCCATGCATTTTATGCATTGGTAAAAGCACTATGATGAAAAGTGTGATATGTTTTCAGGTATCTCCTATACTAATAGAGCCACATGCTCACCGGTTTGCCACATGATGTAGGCCTATGGACTGAACAAGAAACGACCAAAAATTTTAACCAGTCATCGTTCTCACAACACTGAGGACCAGTCATTCGAAATGACTTCTCCATGCATTTTATGCATTGGTAAAAGCACTATGATGAAAAGTGTGATATGTTTTCAGGTATCTCCTATACTAATAGAGCCACATGCTCACCGGTTTGCCACATGATGTAGGCCTATGGACTGAACAAGAAACCACCAAAAATTTTAACCAGTCATCGTTCTCACAACACTGAGGACCAGTCATTCGAAATGACTTCTCCATGCATTTTATGCATTGGTAAAAGCACTATGATGAAAAGTGTGATATGTTTTCAGGTATCTCCTATACTAATAGAGCCACATGCTCACCGGTTTGCCACATGATGTAGGCCTATGGACTGAACAAGAAACCACCAAAAATTTTAACCAGTCATCAGTTCTCACAAAAATGAGGACCAGTCATTCGAAATGACTTCTCCATGCATTTTATGCATTGGTAAAAGCACTATGATGAAAAGTGTGATATGTTTTCAGGTATCTCCTATACTAATAGAGCCACATGCTCACCGGTTTGCCACATGATGTAGGCCTATGGACTGAACAAGAAACCACCAAAAATTTTAACCAGTCATCGTTCTCACAACACTGAGGACCAGTCATTCGAAATGACTTCTCCATGCATTTTATGCATTGGTAAATGCACTATGATGAAAAGTGTGATATGTTTTCAGGTATCTCCTATACTAATAGAGCCACATGCTCACCGGTTTGCCACATGATGTAGGCCTATGGACTGAACAAGAAACCACCAAAAATTTTAACCAGTCATCGTTCTCACAACACTGAGGACCAGTCATTCGAAATGACTTCTCCATGCATTTTATGCATTGGTAAAAGCACTATGATGAAAAGTGTGATATGTTTTCAGGTATCTCCTATACTAATAGAGCCACATGCTCACCGGTTTGCCACATGATGTAGGCCTATGGACTGAACAAGAAACCACCAAAAATTTTAACCAGTCATCGTTCTCACAACACTGAGGACCAGTCATTCGAAATGACTTCTCCATGCATTTTATGCATTGGTAAAAGCACTATGATGAAAAGTGTGATATGTTTTTCAGGTATCTCCTATACTAATAGAGCCACATGCTCACCGGTTTGCCACATGATGTAGGCCTATGGACTGAACAAGAAACCACCAAAAATTTTAACCAGTCATCGTTCTCACAACACTGAGGACCAGTCATTCGAAATGACTTCTCCATGCATTTTATGCATTGGTAAAAGCACTATGATGAAAAGTGTGATATGTTTTCAGGTATCTCCTATACTAATAGAGCCACATGCTCACCGGTTTGCCACATGATGTAGGCCTATGGACTGAACAAGAAACCACCAAAAATTTTAACCAGTCATCGTTCTCACAACACTGAGGACCAGTCATTCGAAATGACTTCTCCATGCATTTTATGCATTGGTAAAAGCACTATGATGAAAAGTGTGATATGTTTTCAGGTATCTCCTATACTAATAGAGCCACATGCTCACCGGTTTGCCACATGATGTAGGCCTATGGACTGAACAAGAAACCACCAAAAATTTTAACCAGTCATCGTTCTCACAACACTGAGGACCAGTCATTCGAAATGACTTCTCCATGCATTTTATGCATTGGTAAAAGCACTATGATGAAAAGTGTGATATGTTTTCAGGTATCTCCTATACTAATAGAGCCACATGCTCACTGGTTTGCCACATGATGTAGGCCTATGGACTGAACAAGAAACCACCAAAAATTTTAACCAGTCATCGTTCTCACAACACTGAGGACCAGTCATTCGAAATGACTTCTCCATGCATTTTATGCATTGGTAAAAGCACTATGATGAAAAGTGTGATATGTTTTCAGGTATCTCCTATACTAATAGAGCCACATGCTCACCGGTTTGCCACATGATGTAGGCCTATGGACTGAACAAGAAACCACCAAAAATTTTAACCAGTCATCGTTCTCACAACACTGAGGACCAGTCATTCGAAATGACTTCTCCATGCATTTTATGCATTGGTAAAAGCACTATGATGAAAAGTGTGATATGTTTTCAGGTATCTCCTATACTAATAGAGCCACATGCTCACTGGTTTGCCACATGATGTAGGCCTATGGACTGAACAAGAAACCACCAAAAATTTTAACCAGTCATCGTTCTCACAACACTGAGGACCAGTCATTCGAAATGACTTCTCCATGCATTTTATGCATTGGTAAAAGCACTATGATGAAAAGTGTGATATGTTTTCAGGTATCTCCTATACTAATAGAGCCACATGCTCACTGGTTTGCCACATGATGTAGGCCTATGGACTGAACAAGAAACCACCAAAAATTTTAACCAGTCATCGTTCTCACAACACTGAGGACCAGTCATTCGAAATGACTTCTCCATGCATTTTATGCATTGGTAAAAGCACTATGATGAAAAGTGTGATATGTTTTCAGGTATCTCCTATACTAATAGAGCCACATGCTCACCGGTTTGCCACATGATGTAGGCATATGGACTGAACAAGAAACCACCAAAAATTTTAACCAGTCATCGTTCTCACAACACTGAGGACCAGTCATTCGAAATGACTTCTCCATGCATTTTATGCATTGGTAAAAGCACTATGATGAAAAGTGTGATATGTTTTCAGGTATCTCCTATACTAATAGAGCCACATGCTCACCGGTTTGCCACATGATGTAGGCCTATGGACTGAACAAGAAACCACCAAAAATTTTAACCAGTCATCGTTCTCACAACACTGAGGACCAGTCATTCGAAATGACTTCTCCATGCATTTTATGCATTGGTAAAAGCACTATGATGAAAAGTGTGATATGTTTTCAGGTATCTCCTATACTAATAGAGCCACATGCTCACCGGTTTGCCACATGATGTAGGCCTATGGACTGAACAAGAAACCACCAAAAATTTTAACCAGTCATCGTTCTCACAACACTGAGGACCAGTCATTCGAAATGACTTCTCCATGCATTTTATGCATTGGTAAAAGCACTATGATGAAAAGTGTGATATGTTTTCAGGTATCTCCTATACTAATAGAGCCACATGCTCACCGGTTTGCCACATGATGTAGGCCCATGGACTGAACAAGAAACCACCAAAAATTTTAACCAGTCATCGTTCTCACAACACTGAGGACCAGTCATTCGAAATGACTTCTCCATGCATTTTATGCATTGGTAAAAGCACTATGATGAAAAGTGTGATATGTTTTCAGGTATCTCCTATACTAATAGAGCCACATGCTCACCGGTTTGCCACATGATGTAGGCCTATGGGACTGAACAAGAAACCACCAAAAATTTTAACCAGTCATCGTTCTCACAACACTGAGGACCAGTCATTCGAAATGACTTCTCCATGCATTTTATGCATTGGTAAAAGCACTATGATGAAAAGTGTGATATGTTTTCAGGTATCTCCTATACTAATAGAGCCACATGCTCACTGGTTTGCCACATGATGTAGGCCTATGGACTGAACAAGAAACCACCAAAAATTTTAACCAGTCATCGTTCTCACAACACTGAGGACCAGTCATTCGAAATGACTTCTCCATGCATTTTATGCATTGGTAAAAGCACTATGATGAAAAGTGTGATATGTTTTCAGGTATCTCCTATACTAATAGAGCCACATGCTCACCGGTTTGCCACATGATGTAGGCCTATGGACTGAACAAGAAACCACCAAAAATTTTAACCAGTCATCGTTCTCACAACACTGAGGACCAGTCATTCGAAATGACTTCTCCATGCATTTTATGCATTGGTAAAAGCACTATGATGAAAAGTGTGATATGTTTTCAGGTATCTCCTAAACTAATAGAGCCACATGCTCACCGGTTTGCCACATGATGTAGGCCTATGGACTGAACAAGAAACGACCAAAAATTTTAACCAGTCATCGTTCTCACAACACTGAGGACCAGTCATTCGAAATGACTTCTCCATGCATTTTATGCATTGGTAAAAGCACTATGATGAAAAGTGTGATATGTTTTCAGGTATCTCCTATACTAACAGAGCCACATGCTCACCGGTTTGCCACATGATGTAGGCCTATGGACTGAACAAGAAACCACCAAAAATTTTAACCAGTCATCGTTCTCACAACACTGAGGACCAGTCATTCGAAATGACTTCTCCATGCATTTTATGCATTGGTTAAAAGCACTATGATGGAAAGTGTGATATGTTTTCAGGTATCTCCTATACTAATAGAGCCACATGCTCACCGGTTTGCCACATGATGTAGGCCCATGGACTGAACAAGAAACCACCAAAAATTTTAACCAGTCATCGTTCTCACAACACTGAGGACCAGTCATTCGAAATGACTTCTCCATGCATTTTATGCATTGGTAAAAGCACTATGATGAAAAGTGTGATATGTTTTCAGGTATCTCCTATACTAATAGAGTCACATGCTCACCGGTTTGCCACATGATGTAGGCCTATGGACTGAACAAGAAACCACCAAAAATTTTAACCAGTCATCATTCTCACAACACTGAGGACCAGTCATTCGAATTGACTTCTCCATGCATTTTATGCATTGGTAAAAGCACTATGATGAAAAGTGTGATATGTTTTCAGGTATCTCCTATACTAATAGAGCCACATGCTCACGGTTTGCCACATGATGTAGGCCTATGGACTGAACAAGAAACCACCAAAAATTTTAACCAGTCATCGTTCTCACAACACTGAGGACCAGTCATTCGAAATGACTTCTCCATGCATTTATGCATTGGTAAAAGCACTATGATGAAAAGTGTGATATGTTTTCAGGTATCTCCTATACTAATAGAGCCCACATGCTCACCGGGTTTGCCACATGATGTAGGCCTATGGACTGAACAAGAAACCACCAAAAATTTTAACCAGTCATCGTTCTCACAACACTGAGGACCAGTCATTCGAAATGACTTCTCCATGCATTTTATGCATTGGTAAAAGCACTATGATGA